>NC_135784.1:116359427-116481927 GCF_051106095.1 Pogona vitticeps
ACCATGTAAGGTCATGGAGTTGGGATTCAAGGCACTGGAAAATAACTTCGTTTGACCCCACCACTTACCCCTGTGTTGGTTTGGGTGTTATGTGCTGTCAAGTTGCACCATGTTTCCATATGGTTCCCCCAAAACCCACTATATTCATAGCCTTTTAAAAAAAGATACCTCAGGAAAGTAAGGCATAATTTTAGAGGGAGAAAACAAAAAATAAAAGTGTAACTTGTATAAAGGTTTCTATAATTGGAACTCCACAACAGGATAGGTCCTCAGAAACTGCATTGACCAGTTTAGAAGAAAATATGATTAATGGGGAAACATTGCAGAATGTAGCTGGAATGAAGAGATCCATTTTGAAGCACATCTGGGAACCCATTCAGATAGGGCTTCTTTGAAAATTCACTGCAAGCTACAAATAAATCTGGCAAAACTTGGGAGAAGAATAATATCATTAGTGTATGTGTTGGTGAGAGGACAATCCAGCAGGGCCACCTAAAATCCTGTTCGAAGCTGACATCAACTTTACCCAAGTACTTTATTGTGTAATCCAGAGAACAGGCGAGATTTGCCTATGGGTACAAGCATTTCCTGATCATTCTCTCCATGGACTTCAAGGGTTGGAGTCATTGGGGCACGGGTGGGATTTGTTTGGTTTTTAATCCAAAATTGTCCACATAAAATGCTCTCCTTGTTTCAAGCAGTCCAACATCCACCACTATCCCCACTCTGGCCATGGATGCTGAGCTCCCTTTCTTTATCTGTAATACCCAGCTGGCAATATTGCTAGGTAAATTTGACATCAGCAGGAAAAGAAAAAGACCGAACATAGATGGCTTCAGTCCTCAGCCTTGAATTTGCAGGACCTCAGCACGCTGGCTGTTAACAACAGAACCTTCTGGAGGTCGCTTTTTCAGAGGGGGACCACGAGTCGGCAATTACTTGAGAGCAGATTAACAAAAACTACCCTGCTGTTCCTATCTTTCTCGAGATGATGGGCCAGTTTGCTTACTTGGCCAGATGACGCGCTCACTTGACTCAATAATGCAGTAACACGTATTTCCTCTCCCTTTCTTTAAAACTGGGATTCCAAATTGAATGCCAAAGGCCTATCAAGAACTGGGGGAGGGGGGGGACAGAATTCTTGGATGCTCTAGGAACAATGATTCCAATGGGGGAGAAAAACAACCACCTTAGAATGAAGAACTTAAATAGACACATGTGTTTTAAGACTGAAATCTCATAAAAGTAAATCCTATGGCGGGGGTGGGGGGGAGAAAAGCTGTCAAAATTCTTTAGGATTCCAGGCCCACGCTGGTAAAATCTTCCTTCTTTTATAGAAATCAATTTTTAAAACGTCCACAGAGATCTGTGTCTGTGACTGCGGGAACGGACAGAAGTTGTGACACAGCATTCCTATCTACAGACAGAAAAGACACAGAGGTTTGGTCTGTAAATTTCTATAGCAATTTTAATCTGTTAATCCTGACAAAATTTAAAATAGGTATAAATTCAGTCATTTAGTGCTTTCCTATTAAAAGTGTTTTATACATGAAAAACAAATATGTACATCTCAAGAGACATCCAGTTTTAAACCACTTGTTGGCTTTACTCCTGAAGGTGCATCTTCGTGTTTGGGCCATTGCATTCCTGTGGCCACTGTTCAACTTTCTGACATTGGCAACGGTCAAGAGAAATAAGTGAATGTGAGAGCCAAGTGGTGCTGGTGGGTTGCTCTCGGTGTGTACGTGCATGTGTGCATTCATGAACATGGGTGCATATGCACATGCACCGCACATTATAGCACAAAGAGAACTCAGATGTGTATGAGTGTTAGGTCCTTATCTATCCCTACCTTTCACCAAAGGAGATAAAAATACAAAATAAACTCTACTACATCACAGTTATTAAAATACAGCATCTAGAAAAGATGGTTCTTCGATCCAAGGGAGGACTAGTCCATGGTGGTGAATAGAAGGTGACTTTCTTAACCTTTGCTCTTCCCGGATCCCCCTTCAAACCATCTTCTATATATTGTGAGGCCAGAAGAGGCCAGGTTGTGGTGCAGAGAGCTAAATTGTGACCAAGGATTCCTGAAAACTGGGCAGATGCCTTGTGTTTCTCTCATGAAATAAGCAGCTCCCACTCAAGGAAGATGTTTCCACCCCGTTTTACAAAGAAAGAGCTTTCTAACCTTCTGGAGAAGCTTTTTAAGGAGCTGTTTAGAGCAGTGGTCCCCAACCTTGGGCCTCCAGATGTTATTGGACTTCAATTCCCAGAAATCCTGGCCAGCAGAGGTGAACATCTAGACGTTTTCAAAAGAACATCTGGAGGCCCAAGGTTGGGGACCATTGGTTTAGAGCAATAGTTCCCAACCGTGAGTAACCCAGGTGTTCTTTGACTGGAACTCCCAGAAACCCAGGCCAACACATCTGATGGGAACTGCAGTCTTAATAACACCCGGGCTACACAAGGTTGGGAACCACTGGTTTAGATGAGAGGAGAGGGTAGGAACGAGAGCTTCAGCCTTTCTTCTGCTGCTGTTACTGCTCTCAATCCAAGTCAATTTCCCCCCAGAAATCCAGTATACCTCATCAAGACAATACTATTCAAAACTACTTGAACTATTTTCTTCCTTGCACTGATGAAGCAGGGAAGAACATAAATCGAAGACTTTCATGATCTAGTGCCTTTGGTGTGTACATGCATGAATCTGTGTGCTTTCTCTGGTGTACGTAGGGGTGGGAGTGCAAAAAAACCCCAAAATGCTTGTGTTATACACTCAGGTATGACAGACATCGTCAAATTGATAAATAATATATATGCACATACAAATAGAAACAGCAGTGTGGTAAATTACTGTTGATAACATACATTTCCAGGATTTCTAGACAAGAGTTTGTTCCATGTTGTTTACTAGACGTTTTCAAAAGTAAGTGGTAAAATGAAATCCACTCCAAATTAGCTATTCCATTCACCTGGAGCTAGGGGAACATAGGAGACCCTTCACAAATGTTTACCTAATATTAAGGGCAAGATATTATTTTAAGATTCTTAATGATCATCATTCTTTAAAAACTAATAGGGCTACATGAGAATTTCTTTGTTTCTTAAACAACTTGATAATATTTTTAAAACAAAATGTTGGTTTTTAAACAGGATGGATTATATTTTTTTTTAAAGCTGCCTAGACAGATCTTTCTTTTTTGCTTCCAGCAAAACATTGAGCCTTAAGAAAGGTTAACACACATGTATGTTCCCTGTAGCTCTCTCCCTGTAGCAAAGGGTTCACTGGGCTTTTGGAACTTTTTACAGGTCAGATACAGAATGAGCTGAAGTAACAACCTCCGAATTAAAGTGCAACAGGGCTTTTGAACTCAACACCCATTTCTTGTGACCTAGAAGGAAATGGAAGTGTTTCACAGCTCACAGAGCACTCCTTTCCAGCTCTTAAAAAAATTAATGGGTTCTTCCATCCCCCAATTTCATATAAAATATTTAAATTAGCAAAAGTTAGTTATATAAGAGTAAAGTTGAATTTTTAGGATTATTGGATTGATGCTCCTTCAGATTCAAGTTTTCTTGTGGTAAAACTTCTTTTTTAAAAAAGTAGAGCTGTACAAAAATGTCTAAACAAGTTCTTATTTAAGCAGCACTTTGAACTGCATTCATATTTAAATATTATTTCTAAAAAAATTACATTGCTAAATATACAGACTACATAACCATCTCATTTTTATGCTGGCATTTGCAGTGGAGAGAAGAAAGCTAAAAATTTGGATGCAAAGATGATAAAGTCATTAATGTACAAATGAGCTGGTATCATCATAATACCATATAAATAATCTGCAGTGAAAGTAAATTATATTTTGTTGATGTTGGAGGAAATTACTTAAATAGACATTAAACATCATCCGCAGAGAGAGCTGGAATGTTTATTCTTGGTCTTGTGAAAAAAGCCATTTTCTCTCTACAAAACAAGACAAACATTAATTGTTAATAAAATTAAGAATTCTAAGTGGTCAGTACTCAAAATGAGAAAATAAAATCTATCACATACTGTACAACCAAAAATTCCTACTCATGTATAACTAGTTGCAAATAAAGTTATTCATAATTAATTTCTTTTTGCAAGAATGGAGATCCTAAGTTTCATTACTTTTATAATTATTTCTACTCTTTCGGTAAATGCCACTTCTTTTGTAGTATAACTGTAACTTTTTAGTTAGATATATACTTAAGAGGAATCATCTTATTGAATGGTTGAGGAGGAACATCACGTGTTTCAAGTATAGGCTGTACAGTACAGTGCTTAGAACTGCTTGTCTGTGCTCTGTTGCAAGTGATGAGGTCACAGCGAAGTAGATGGAGGAAATACATCTTCTGTACCACAGCTAGTAGCTTATCACGTGTAGTTTTTTTAAAAGGTAACTAAATTGCTATTGTCTTAGTCATTGTCCAGAAAAACAAAAACAAAACAGACTCCAGTAACAAAGATAGCAGTTAACTCCTTTTTCAAATCTTAGAACTGTATTTTACATATAATTATATTTTGCAACTCAATCCCAATTTAACAGAATCCCTGCTATCAATATTTTAAAAATACTTTGGGATATAACAAGAAAGGGAGTCTTGTGACACCCTAAAGACTACTGTGCTGAACATGGCACATGGCTTTTGTGGACTGTAGTCTACTTTATCCTATCCATGAAATGTTGTCTTTGCCTTTACTGGTAGGTAGGTGGATAGATAGATAGATAAATAGATAGATAGATAGACAGACAGACAGACAGATAAGGGAAGGAAACTGTAGACAGCAGCTGAAATCCTGTTGCTTGGTGTAGTAGATTACAACTAGAGTGAGCCCATTGGGCAAAATCCTGCTCATATAAGGTTGTGTGGTAGAAGCTGATGATATCATCAGCTGACACTGGTGATATCTATCTCAAACTAATTAAAAGTTTCCTAGCCCCACCTTTTTCAGTTCCAAAGTTCCCTCGGGCTCCCTTTTACCCCGGGGAAGCTTTTGAGGGCCTTGGGATGGGAGAGGAGAGCCTTTAAAAGTTTTTTAAACAATTGGATCATCACCACCAGTCTTGATGTTGACTGTTATTCAGTGGTGGTTTTTTAAAAACTTTTAAAGGTTCCCCACCCAATCCCAGGGCTCCCAAAGGCCTCCCTAGAGAAGAGAGAACCTTAGTTAGTCACAGAACAGAAAGCCTGGGGTAAGGGCAGTAGGAAGCTTTTAATTAGTTTGAATTAAGCAGTACCAGCACCATATGATTATGTCATCTTCTGTGCAGCTTTATGTGAACAAAAGTTCGGCCACAGGAACTTACCAATGGCCCAAATCCTGTTCACATAAAGCTACACAGGCCTACTCTAGTGCAATTTTTCTATGCAACAGAGTTTTAGTGAGTGCGATCAGTGTGGCCTGAAAATACAGAAAGCATAGCCAATAACTGAGTTTGGTTTTAAGGTGCCATAAGACTGCTTCTTGTTTTTAACATAGCAGACTAACAAAGCTACGGTACTCCTTTCAAGGTGACAGAAACAAAAAGATTTCATTCTAATAAATTTTACTACAGTATATTATAACCAACACGAAAGGAATTTAAACAAAGCTTGCACTGTTTTTCTATCTGGTAAGCACAAATCAGACTGCTCTAGGTAGGTCGTTCATTTTAAACAAAGGGATCTGACCAGTAAGGCAGTATTGTGTAACTGCTAGATAAGGACATGACAGAAGACCTTTCTTTCTTTTTTTAACAAAATTCCATACAAGGTCAGTCATTGTTAGAAGATGACCGTGACACAAGCATGACTAGCTTGCTTTTTTTAGCTGAATGTTTTTATGGTGTTGATAAGAAGAGTTACATAAAAGTAAGTGTGTGTGTGTGTGTGTGTGTGTGTGTGTGTGTGTGTGTGTGTGTGTGTGTGTGTGTGTGTGTGTGTGTGTGTGTGTGTGTGTGTGTGTGTGTGTGTGTCAGTCAAGTACAAAAGTAAAATCTGCAAAATATCTTCCTACCTGAATGATTGCACTTCCAGGGGCTCCTTTCGGCTCTGGCCTCGTAGCCTGTGCACATCCTTTGCAGCTGCTCTCATCATTTTATCAGCTTTCAGCTCACACTTACATTCAACCTTTTCTACCTAAGTGAATAAGGAATGGAGCCATTCATTTAAACAGGGACACAATACGCTTTTCTGTAATCTGACATTCTCTGTGTAAAACAAAACACTTCATCTCCATGTCTCACGCTGGACATTCGGGTGAGACTGATTTATTGAGAGCCATAAACCACATAATCTGGAAGAAAGATTCAGAATGTTTCAGCAGATTCATAGTCACTCTTGTTTCCTCCAACATGCTATGCTGGGGGTGGGCAGCCCTGATAAGTGCCTGGCACGCACCATCCTGTGAGTCCCATGCCAGCAAGTAATCATAAGATTAATTCTTTTATTCCATTCACATGAGCCCTCAGAGAATTAAATGAGGCTGAAAGATGCAGAATACTCCCCAACCCCCTCCAATCTGCACCACTTGAAAAAGCAAATGTACTCACATTTTGAGGCTGTTCCTTCTACAGCTCAGAAACAACACCCATGTCTAATATTTTTGGAAATATATGTCTAGTAGCAAGGATGAACAGTGTGTACATATACAGTCTGAATACTAACCTAAATACTAATTAGCGCAAGCCAGGTGAAAGTATGCAGAGATGGGAGTTGGGATAAAAAATGTCTGGACTTGATTACTTAACAGCTTGTTATCGGATTCTATTAAAAATGTATCAGATTTTTCCAGGCAGCAGCTGAGGATGCCCCTTTTCTATATAATGGCAGCCTTATTTTGTTAAAATTAAATTAAGTCATATTGAGTAATATTTATAGAAAAGAAGTCAAGAGGGATTGTTGCTTCCCAGCTACATGCATGAGCATAAACACACAGAGACACTTATTTTATATGAGAAATTTTGTACTCGATTTGTAGAATGATTCTTGTTTTGTTGTTGTTTTAATAGAGGCAGTGTGTTTTTATTGGTTTAGTTTCCTACTGAAGAAAACTTGTATTGTGTTGGTCACTCTTGGGGTGACACTATAGAAGCCAAGCTAAACTATTCTGCCTCATACATACATGTGGATGATATTTAAATTTGCATAGTATTATCTGATGTGAATAAATATTTTAAACTGAAAGTTTATAATGTGTCTCTTATATCTGTGAACTAAGATCCCTATTATGGTTTATCCGAAGCCAGCACTGTAGGTACCTTCCCATTATTTGTTAATACTGCTTCATGTATTTTTGAACATCCTGTACTTGGATAGCAACAATCTATCTCTTCACATCTCTCACATCTTGTGGCCCTGCTTCAGAATCTTATCTGCTCTGGATTACACAAATTTAATTCTGAAGCTTGCAAGAGGGAGTTTAAAAAAAAATCAACCATTTTTGAAATACTACTGCAAATGTGCTCTGTTATCTCAAAACCTAAATCTATTTCCTTAAAGCTTCAGTTCCTCCTGCAACGTTTTAAATTACCACAACTCATCCACTGTCTTACATAACCCTTGGCTAATTAGACAGAAACATGAGATATACAGACACCTACGTAAGCTCCATAGTTCAGCACAGCAATTGGGGTTAATTATCAGACTGAGCCATTTCAGAAGTTGATAACATATGTGGGAATTACTGTTCCAGCAAAACAGATCTCCCATATATGTAAATTAGATGTTGCAATCTTCTGGTTTCGATTTTTTTTAAAGAAAGGTAAAAAAAAGGTGTCTAATAATTTAAAACAAGCTGGTGAACAGCTGCAATCCTATGCACAATGATTTCTCATGTACTGAGTGCAATTCACTTATGAGTAAATACACAACTTTATTAATTTATTAATTTATTAATGTATTAATGTATTAATGTATTAATATATTAATGTATTAATGTATTAATGTATTTATTTATTTATTTATTTATTTATTTATTTATTTCCCGCCCATCTGGTATATTCTACCACTCTGGGCGGCTAGATATTTGTATTATACATTTATATGGTAGGTATCAACACTTTCTTTCTCTTGTGCACTCAAAAGCCCAACATTCCGTTAAGCTATACCATTGTGCTATGAAACAGTGGCCCAAGATAGCTACATATTAGATGTGGGGACGAATATGAAAACAAATCGGGATATTCAAGGAAGCCTGACAGAAGCAATCCCCCACCCCTGCTATATTTGGAAAGACAGCAGGTCGGGGTATTGTTTGGGTCCTACTTCCCTTGTCTTTCTGTGCCCGCCCAGGCAAAGAGAGACAGGGATAACCTGTCTGAAGTGGTCCCCCCACCCCGTTGCCTCCGTCAGCCCTCCCCACTGCTCCTAGCAAAAGCTAGGCTGCTGAAACTGAAACCATGGTTTCAGCAGTTTAGCTTCTGTTTTAGTGGAAGCTGCTGCGGAACAGGAGGAGGCAGCCTGGCCAGGTACTGTAAGTGACAGTGGGCAGGGGGTGGGGGCAGGGGGGCTTTTTTTTTTCTAGATAGCTTCACGGGCTGTCTTTAAAAAAAGACCCGATAAATTGGTTCATGGTTCATTGGGCCACTGGGAGTCAATTCATGGTTTGTGGGTGATGATCCACAGACCAAGACAGAGTACTATTTTGGTGCTTCGTCCCCATCTCTACTACATATTCATTTGTATATTTAACTGTCTCAGGCTACTGTTTCATGGCACTAATGGTATAGCTTAACGGAATGTTGGGCTTTTCGGTGCACAAGAGGTTTAAGCGATGCATTTAAGAGCTGTTTCAGTTTTCAGGATCTTTTACTCAAACCCGGAAGACAAAGTGGAAATGCTAAAACCCAAATGATTTCCAGATTCTCCATCCCACTCTGGGATCTCTGCAAGATGCAGGCTCTTCTTCCAACAAACACATATTAAATGTATCACATTGACATGTGTTTTGGTAATTCCACAGTTGATATTTTTGGTTTTGCAGATAAGAGATTTTGGAAGATATTTTCAGCCAGGAATATCTTTGTTCCTTTCAGCAATTAATCCAAAATAACACAGAGTTGTGCGCCACTTTTAAGAGGAACTGATGTATTATTATGTTTATTAGTTGTTATTTTGATATGACTGACTAATACAGATATATACCAATATGGCAATTACCGTGCATCCATGGTTTATTAAGAACAAAAAGATGATTAAGTTTGAAGCATTCTGAACTATCAGACATACTATCTTGTCCAGTAAGACTTTCCTGGTAAAGGTAAAGGTTCCCCTTGACATTTAGTCCAGTTGTGTCCGACTCTAGGGCGCAATGCTCATCCCCATTTCCAAGGACAGTTTCCGTGGTCACATGGCCAGCGCGACTAGACACGGAACGCCGTTACCTTCCCACCAAGGTGGTAACTATTTATCTACTCACATTTACATGCTTACAAATTGCTAGGTTGGCAGGAGCTGGGACAAGCGACAGGAGCTCACTCCGTCGCGTGGATTTGATCTTACAACTGCTGGTCTTCTGACCCAGCAGCACAGAGGCTTCTGCGGTTTAACCCACAGCACCACCACGTCCCTATGACTTTTCTGAGCATGGTGTAAATGTTGTTGCATCTTATGCACATTCAAAGGGACTGAAAATTCAAGTAAAGAAGAATAAGATATTTCATTAAAACAGAGAAGGAATTACTTTAGGGTGGGGCTGAAGCGAGGAGATATGGATAATGCTGCGGCTAAAATATATTGTAAATAAATAAATAAATAATGTACAAATATACTGTAACCTGATGAATGAAGTCAGACCCTGATTTTAAAGTCAAACAAAGGAGACAGCACTGCAGAACAGTCTGGAAGAACCAAGAGAATTTGACTAGAAGGGATTACAAAAGCACCAAACATTGGGTCCTTCTGCCATTTTCACCATTTGGTTATTTTAAAAAACCTGGTCTTTGTTTCTAAGAATACTTACCTGTTTCTCCACCAGCCTCATCAAACTCCGAAAACGTTCATCTTCATTTATGCACTGCGGCAATTCTTTCTGTCCCTGACTCTGAGCTTTTTCTAATTGCTCCTTCAGCTGTTTAAGGATAGAAATCTCCTGTACCAACTGGCTGTGCCAGGTTTTTGAAGCCTGCAAGTCCAGTTCCAGGTCCAAAGAAGTACGTATTAGCCGCTCAGGTCCAGTGCTTTTTACAGAAGACTGGGAAGAGAAAAAAACATACAAACACACCGGTTTGGAAACATATTGGACTGATCACATCTTTAAAATGTGAAGCGTTTTTTTTGTCATGTCACAATTACTTAAAATATTAAGCATGTAATTCCTTGTACTAAACAGATAATAATATGTGGATATGAAATCCCCAGTGCTATGTGCCATATGTTTTGTAATGCAATTTCTGTTTATCGCATTACTGGAAACCATTAAAAACATTTAATCTTCAGTGACAGCAAACTCTGTCAATATTCTTGCTGTTAATATTTAACATGGAAAACTGGGACTCGAAGAATTATTTGTGCCCACAGCCAAAGTTTTAAAATCAATTAATTATTTTAAAACAATTCCTTTTTTGTAAGTAGAATTCACCATCCTCACAATATTGTTATTTTAATGTCTCTTTTTACTATCATTCTCTGAATTTTCCTGCACTGACATTTTTTAGATGAATCAAATGTTTTTGCTCAATTTTTATTGCAGTTTTATTATATATCACCACAGGTGCCTGATAGAGAGCCTGTAATACAGCAAAGGCATGCCAGAGAAATATTTACCCTTTTCATCCTGACGCTTCTCCTCTCCACAGCATTCCGAACAAAGGGTGGTTTCTTTGACAGAGTTGAACTATCGCTATCACTGCGATTAAGCTGAAAAAGAGAGACAAACAATGACACCCAGGGAGCTTTATCAGTGATACTGGGTGGTTACTATCTTTATGAGAAGTTCTCTTCCCTGAAAGAAAAGCATGCAAGAATCAGTAAATCAAAACTCAAGACAGAAACCCGGGAGAATTGTAGTAGTGCCTTCAAGACACCATTGTCTTCTAAAACCCTTGGATGTCTTTATAGGATTGGCTCTTGAAGAGAACCATGAGGAAGGACTATGGCTCAATATCAGAGCATGTTTCATGCATAAACTCACTGGATTAACCCCTGGCTTTGCTGCTGCAGCAGTTCCACTGGCTGCCAATCCATTTCTGGACACAATTCAAAGTGCTGGTTTTAACCTATAAAGCTTTAAACATCTGGGGTCCAAACGATCTCAAAAACTCTTATCTTTTTTTTAATGAGCCTGCCCATGTATTAAGGTCGTCAGAGGTCTTTGCCTTGGCCCCATCATCTTCACAGGTGCATCTGATGGGGTACAGGCAAACTGGGAGCAACGACAGCAGATTTGCTGTTGATGCTCCCAGACTCTGCTCCCAGACTCTGGAACTCCATCTCACAGGAGGCCAAGCTGGCCTCAAATTTGACATCCTTCTGCAAGCAGTGAAGATCTTTCTCTTCAGGCAGGCTTCTCCTTAGTGCTGGCTGTCCGGGATGGTTTGCATTTTGTTGCTTCTAAATCTGTTTTAGTAATGCTGTTATTTAACATTTTAAATGTAATGTTATTAACTCTTTTTAAATATTTGAATAATATCCTCATTTTAGTTTTTAATATTATGCTTTTAATGATGGAAGCCACTTTGGGTCCTTTTTAAGAGAACTGTGGGTAAAAATATTTTAAATAAATGAGAAATCAATTAAATATAGGACTGGAGACATGCTTTCTCTAAATTGCTGCTCCCAATCAGCATAGATCAGGAGCTGGTAACATGGTCTGTGTTTGTTCTCCCAGAGACCTAAGTAGTTTATTTTGCACCAGAGGCAAGAGTGGTGGAACAGGCTGTATGGATAATCTTATTACGCTTAGAGGGGAGCAGCTCACTGTTCATCTCTCCAACGCTGCTTTTTACATGTCGAAAATAGTAAGGCTGCAAGGGTGATGTTTCTGCTTACACATGAGCAGGAATATGACTCCTACTGATTTATACTTTCCTTATGTAGAAATTAATGACAAAAAGAGGAGAAGCTAGTCTCTCTCCTGCTAATGAGGTTGTGCCTTTTTCCTAATGGCATGGCATGCTTGGGCCAGTAGGAGGCATATTTTATTATATTTTATTTTATTATATAATAACATATATTATATAATATATGTTATTATATTTTTCCTGTGCTCTTAAGCTTTTGTGCCTTCACTTGCCTCACTCTTTTTATAGTGTTGCCTTCCCTGCAACCTCATTTTGTAGTTGTTGCTGAATTTGCTCCTGCACTGAAATTCAATAACACGGCAGCAACCTTCTCAGCAACCCCTTGGTAAAACAAGGAGTGTAGAGAGTGTGCACCCTGTTTTGAAGCCAAATAGTGCTTCCATAAGCAGGAATAAACTGGAAAACAAGATGTGCAGTAGCCATTTGTCTGAAAGGGAAACTGCTGTTTTTGTTTGTTGCTGCTGTCCCACTAAATTTGGGGTGCATCTCTCCCCCCTCCCCACCAGATTTCAGAGAAGGCCCTTGAATTGGTGACTTTTCGCCAGAAGGCAATCTGGGCAAAATTCCATTGCTTTTGGGATGCTTCTTTGAATTGTCTTTTGTTTATCTAAAGTGGCATCATCCCTAATATGGCTAAAAAGAAGGAAGCAGCTCCACACTGTCTCTTCTTTTTTTTCCTCCTAAGTATTAACTACCAGGAAAAAAATATATATATATATTTTCAAATCTGCATTGTTGTTGCTGTTGTTGTTGCTTTTTTAAAAAAAGCCCCATGAGATTCTTTCTGTTCAGGATAGGTAATTGGAGCAAGATCTAGGACAGCCTTCAGCGCATCTCCTCTTCATGCACTGAGGCATCCATCTGTCTTGCCATGCCCGAATGCCCTTGTCATGTGCTATTTGTTCCATGGCCTGATGCCATAAAGCCTGTCTTTAAAAAAACAAGATGGTGCAATTTAGAGGTCTAGCCTATTGTGCTGAGTTCAACTTGCAGTGAAATCAAAAAGAAAATGGATAGCTGGTGAACCTGACAGTGTCTGGCTTTGGAAGCAATAACTGTATTAGATCCTGTTGTGTTCATTTGAACAACAGGCAGTCTTGATGTGCAGAGGGAACACCTCGTTCTTCAGCAAAGCCAGACCATGCTTCATGAAAGGAACTTCCTGACAGTGGTTTCCTTGTTTGCTTCACAGACTGAAGTTAAAGAGAGGTTATTTATAGTCTCTCCTGCTCCTCTCTCCTGGAACTAATTAATTATGAATAAACATTTAACCAAAGAGATGGCCAAGCATACATAACAGCAATGCACTGGACCTATTCATACTCAGCTGCATTGTATGTTGCAGGTGAAATCACAGTTCTTTCTATTTTCAAATCTCCATCTGAGTTCCCATGTTAGGGTCATTCCATTTTGAAAACATTTACTATTAAACTACAGTGGTGCCTCGCATAGCGAGGTTAATTGGTTCCAAAAAAAACATCGCTATGGGAAAACATCGTTAAGTGAAACGTGTTTTCCCATAGAGATGCATTGAAAACCGGATAATCCGTTCCAATAGGAATGGATTATCCGGTTTTCTCCCCCACTATCGGGCGCAGCCCTTTGGGAGAAGCCTCGGGGGAGGGGGGGAAGACGGCATTGGCTCCTGCCTTCTCCCCCACCACCTGGCTTCTCCCAAAGGGCTGCCCCGACTGTGCTTGCAGCAGCGGAAGAGGTGCCCGGTGGAGGAGAAGGCAGGAACCGATCTGTCATTTCTCCTCCACCGGGCACCTGCTGCTGCAAGCACAGTCGGGGCAGTCCTTTGGGAGAAGCCGGGCTGCTCCGAAGAAAGGCAGAAGCCCATCCGATCTCCCCTCGCAACCATCGGGAGCAGCGGGAGAAGCTGCCCGGTGTGGAGGGGGGGGAGATTGGATGGGCTTCTGCCTTTCTTCGGAGCAGCCCGGCTCCTCCCAAAGGGCTGCCCCGAAGTTGCTTGCAGCAGCGGAAGAGGTGCCCGGTGGAGGAGAAGGCAGGAGCCGATCTGTCATTTCTCCTCCACCGGGCACCTCTTCTGCTGCTGCAAGCACAGTCGGGGCAGTCCTTTGGGAGAAGCCGGGCTGCTCCGAAGAAAGGCAGAAGCCCATCCGATCTCCCCTCCCAACCATCGGGAGCAGCGGAAGAAGCTGCCCGGTGTGGAGGGGGGGGGGGAGATCGGATGGGCTTCTGCCTTTCTTCGGAGCAGCCCGGCTTCTCCCAAAGGACTGCCCCGACTGTGCTTGCAGCAGCAGAAGAGGTGCCCGGTGGAGGAGAAATGACAGATCGGCTCCTGCCTTCTCCTCCACAGGGCACCTCTTCCGCTGCTGCAAGCACAGTCGGCCATGCCTCCCACCCTTCTCAAGCCGCAGGAGGTGGGTGGTGGGTGGGAGGCATAGCCGGACTCCTCGCCAGGCACCGCGGCTCCGATCGGATCGGAGCCGCGGTGCCTGCCAAGGAGTCCGGCTATGCTTCCCACCCCCACCCCCACCTCCTTCGGCTTGAGAAGGGGGAGGCATGGCCGGACTCCTTGGCAGGCACCGCGGCTCAGATCGGATCGGAGCCGCGGTGCCTGGCGAGGAGTCCAGCCATGCCTCCCACCCCTCTCAAGCCGAAGGAGGTGGGGGTGGGGGTGGGAAGCATAGCCGGACTCCTTGGCAGGCACCGCGGCTCCGATCGGATCTGAGCCGCGGTGCCTGGCGAGGAGTCCGGCCATGCCTCCCCCTTCTCAAGCCGAAGGAGGTGCGGGTGGGGGTGGGAAGCATAGCCGGACTCCTTGGCAGGCACCGCGGCTCCGATCCGATCTGAGCCGCGGTGCCTGGCGAGGAGTCCGGCCATGCCTCCCCCTTCTCAAGCCGCAGGAGGTGGGGGTGGGTGGGAGGCATGGCCGGTCTCCTTGGCAGGCACCGCGGCTCAGATCGGATCGGAGCCGCGGTGCCTGGCGAGGAGTCCGGCCATGCCTCCCACCCTTCTCAAGCCGCAGGAGGTGGGGGTGGGGTGGGAAGCATAGCCGGACTCCTTGGCAGGCACCGCGGCTCAGATCGGATCGGAGCCGCGGTGCCTGGCGAGGAGTCCGGCCATGCCTCCCACCCTCCTCAGGCCGTGGGGGGAGGGTGGGGGGATCCATCCGGATCCCCCCACCCTCTCCCCGCGGCTTGGATCCCACCCGCGGCAGGCTACCCCATGCATGGTCGGACTCCTGAAAGTCCGACCATGGCCGGGGAAGCCAGCCGCGGGGAAGGGGAATCCCAGCGGTGGCCTCGGAAGGACCCTTCGGAAGGGTCCTTCCGAGGCCACCGCAGGCATTTTCCCCCAGCTGAGCTGCGGGAGCACTCCTTCGGAGGCTCCCGCCGCTCAGCTGGGGGAAAATGGTGCCTATGGGGAAAACATCGCAAAGCGATTTTTCCCCATAGGCAACATCGTTATACGATCGCAAAAGCGATGGCAAAAATGCCATCGCTATGCGAATTCATCGTTAAACGGGGCACTCGTTATACGAGGCACCACTGTACAATAAAACTGGGTTCTTGTTTTCACTATAGTCATGTGCAAAAATGTTTGCCACTGGTGGTCTTTAATTCCACTTACCATGAAAAAGATGCTGGGAAAAATATAGGAAAGTACATTGCAGGTCCAGGTGCCACAATATAGGGACCTCTTTAAGCAATTCTATGGTACTGTATTTATAATTGAATTACCCATTACCTTTCCAAGAAACTGCTATCATAAGCAAGAGGTTATCCAGCATTTCTTTCACATTCACAGAGATAAATCTCCAAATAACAGATTTAACTCTAATAAGACACCAAAATATGAATGCTAGACACAATATCCCATGAGTCAAATTCAGGAAATCTTTTACACTGAGATTTCCCTGTGATTGCAAACCCTCCAACAATGCATAAGAGATAACAGAAAAAACTGCATTCAGATCTACGTATGCACACATTGGTTTGGGTGCACATGCAAGAATACCAATCTGCTAAGTTCACAGATCTTGGATTTATACTTGGATCACTTGAACAAGCTGTTCTCTTGCTAGTAAATGGCACACTGAGGAGGCATGATTTGAAGCAACTGTAGTTGAATAAGAAAAGCAATGATATAGAACAATAGTGCTTTTTCAAGAACTGCATTCCCCTGCAAATAAGAGGTTGGAGATGTCAGCAGTGGATGGGAGCAACTCATAGGTAAGCCAGAATCAAGATCTCACCCATTTTCCCCCTTTCGTTTTCTGATACTCTCTTTTCTTTTTTGGCTCCTCTCTCTTCTTTTCTAGCAACTCACCAAGGAAAGAAAGAGAGAGGAGCAGGTTAATCTCATCAGGGGTCTGAATTCTTCATGCCAAGTGTTATTGAAATTAGGTTGAGGCCTTCTGCAATTAGGCTAGGGATCTGAAATTTTCCACCTTAGTTAGGCATCCTTCAGTCTCGAAAGACTATGGTAGCGTGCTCTGTATGGAGGACTTGGAACAGCGTCTAGTGTGGCTGAGGAGGCCAATTCGAGAGTGACAATCCCTTCCACACTGAAGACAAATCCAATCTGTCCCCTGTCCAGCTCCCTGGTTTTGCTGCTTTTGTGATTTCCTCTTTGCCTCGGCCTGCTGGGCAAGGGTCGCTTCAAATTGGGAGAGGCCATGATGCAGTGCCTGCCTCCAGGCTGAACGCTCAGATGTCAGGGTTTCCCATCTGTTGAGGTCTATTCCTAAGGCCTTCAGATCTCGCTTGCAGACGTCCTTGTATCGCAGCTGTGGTCTCCCTCTGGGGCGATTTCCCTGCACTAATTCTCCATACAGGAGGTCCTTTGGAATCCGACCATCAGCCATTCTCACGACGTGCCCAAGCCAACGTAGACGTCGCTGTTTCAGTAATGTATTCATGCTGAAAATTCCAGCTCGTTCTAGGACTACTCTGTTTGGGACTTTGTCCTGCCAGGTGATGCCAAAAATCCGTCGGAGGCAACGCATATGGAACGTGTTCAGCTTCCTCTCCTGCCGTGCACAAAGGGTCCAGGACTCGCTGCAGTACAGGAGTGTGCTCAGGACACAGGCTCTATAGACTTGGATCTTTGTATGTGTCGTCAGCTTCTTATTGAGCCATACTCTCTTTGTGAGTCTAGAGAACATGGTGGCTGCTTTGCCAATGCGTTTATCCAGCTCGACATCCAGAGAGAGGGTGTCAGAGATGGTTGAGCCAAGGTACACAAAGTCATGAACAACCTCCAATTCTTGTGTAGAGATGGTAATGGAAGGAGGTGAGTCCACGCCCTGGCCCATGACTTGTGTTTTCTTCAGGCTGATTGTTAGTCCAAAGTCTTGGCAGGCCTTGCTGAAACGATTCATGAGTTGTTGGAGGTCTTCAGCAGAGTGGGCAACGATGGCTGCATCATCTGCGAAGAGGAAGTCCCGCATGCATTTCAGTTGGACTTTGGTCTTCGCTCTCAATCTAGAGAGATTAAAGAGCTTTCCGTCTAATCTAGTCCGGAGATAGACACCCTCGGTTGCAGTTCCAAAGGCATGCTTCAGCATGACAGCAAAAAAGATCCCAAAAAGTGTTGGTGCGAGGACACAGCCCTGTTTCACTCCGCTTCGGATGTCAAAGGGGTCTGATGTTGAGCCGTCAAAAACTACAGTGCCTTTCATTCCCTCATGGAAAGATCTGATGATGTTAAGGAGACGAGGTGGACATCCAATCTTGGGAAGTATTTTAAAAAGGCCATCCCTGCTAACCAGATCAAATGCTTTTGTAAGGTCTATGAAGGCCACTAAGAGTGGCTGTTGTTGTTCCCTGCATTTCTCCTGCAGCTGTCGGAGGGAGAATACCATGTCAGTGGTGGATCTATTAGCTCGAAATCCGCACTGTGATTCTGGATAGACTCTGTCTGCAAGCACCTGGAGCCTCTTCAGAACAACACGGGCAAGCAGCTTCCCTACAACGCTAAGAAGAGAGATGCCACGGTAGTTATTGCAGTCACCCCTGTCTCCTTTGTTCTTGTACAATGTGACAATGTTTGCATCCTTCATGTCCTGTGGTACTCCACCTTCCCTCCAGCAGAGACAAAAGATTTCGTACAGTTCGGTGGTGATGATCTCCTTACAGCATTTCAGCACTTCAACAGGGATGTTATCCTTTCCAGGTGCCTTGCCGGAGGCGAGGGAGTCCAAGGCCGCTTTTATTTCTGCTAGGGTTGGTTCGCTGTCCAGCTCTTCCAAGACAGGTAGGCACTCAATGTTATTTAATGCTTCTTCGGTTACTACATTCTCCCTGGAATATAGCTCAGAGTAGTGCTGTACCCAGCGTTCCATCTGCTGTGCTCGGTCCTGGATGAGCACACCTGTAGCAGACTTCAAGGGAGCAGATTTCTTCTGTATTGGACCTAAGGCCTGCTTGATACCGTCATACATTCCTTTGATGTTACCTGTGTCCGCTGCTAACTGTATATGAGAGCAGAGCTGGAGCCAATAGTCGTTGGAGCATCTCCTGGCAGCCTGTTGGACTTGGCTGCGAGCAGCTCGAAGAGCTTGCAAGTTGTACTCGCTAGGACAGGCTTTGTATGCTGCTAGTGCTCTTCTCTTAACCTCGATGGCTGGCATTAACTCCTCTGAATGGGCTTTGAACCAGTCAGCCACCTTTTGGGTCTTCTTGCCAAAGGTGGACAAGGCGGTGTTATAGACAGTGTTCCTGAAGTGTTCCCATCGTTCAGGTGCATTTGCAGCAGCCGGACCTGGAAGGGCTTCCTCAAGTGCTTGGGCAAATTCTTTCACTTTTCTTTGATCGCGAGTCTTGCTGATGTCAATACGTGGTCTTCCTTCCTTTTTTGTGTGATATACTCTCTTTGTTCGCAGTTTTACTCTACTACACACCAGGGAGTGATCAGTATCACAATCAGCACTCTGGTAACTGCGTGTGATCGTAATACAAGGAAGGCTGGAACGTCTAGTGAGGATTAGATCGAGCTGATGCCAATGCTTGGATCTTGGATGTCTCCAGGAAACTCTGTGTTGCAGCTTCGTGTTAAAGAATGTGTTGCTGACGCAAAGACCATAATGGCAGCAAAGCTCCAGCAAGCGCTGGCCATTTTCATTCATCTTTCCAATGCCAAAACGGCCTAGACAAGTGGGCCAAGAATTATGATCAGCACCAACTCTAGCGTTAAAGTCTCCAAGAATGAACAGTGCCTCTCTTTCAGGGACTTTTTTGATAGCAGCTGCCAGATCGTCATAGAATTTGTCTTTCACTTCTGGAGTGGATGACAGTGTTGGTGCATATGCACTAATGAGGGTTACTGGTCCTGCTGATGAGTGGAGCTGCAGAGACAGGATTCTTTCACTCCCCACAGTAGGTGGAACAATGCATCTCAGGAGAGTATTTCTGACTGCAAAGCCAACACCATATTCCCTGGTCTCATTCGATGGTTTTCCCTGCCAGAAGAATGAGAAGTTTTTTTCCTTGACAGATCCCGAGTCTGGCAATCTTGTCTCTTGCAGGGCAACAATGTCCATCTGCAGTCTACTCAGTTCCATGTCAATGACAGCAGTCTTGCGCACATCATCTATTTCTTGCAGGTCGTTAGGAAAGCCGTAGTCAGGAAAGCCAGGGGTCATTGTCCGTACATTCCAGGTGCCCAGCTTTAGGGCAGGCGTTTTCTTACGATTGTTGCATGGTGCACAGTTATCGATCTGCTTGTCGGGTTTGACCCTAAACCCCACGCACCCCGTGAAGTTAACAGACCGTGGCGAGGTAGCACCTTACTGGCTGGGGGCTGCCCAGCTTAAGGCGGGCGGTATCTACCTGGTGAGGTGTAATGACCTCTCCCACCGTCAGAAGTAGCCCCTGGCGTCATGCTCTACGCCAATTGAGCAAGGACTTATAACCGGTAACTGCTACTTCCCGTGTTGTTTCGACGCTGTATGCGAAGCTGGAGTGTCCTCTCCAGAGCACGAAGCCTGGGTAAAATAGTATAGAGGATAGGCTGTTACCCAAGCAGCAAATCCCCCCTCTCCACGTCACTGAAATTGTCCAGTGGAAAGGCAAGAGCCAGTACAATTGGTTCCAGTGACGTCGCAGGAGTTGGCGGAATGATATAAACTGCCTCCGGGACTCCGGCTCCGGATTTTGCCTCGAGGTTATCTCCTGAAGCCCTTTCCATAAGTGGATATAGCCACAAGGCAGTGGAGGTTTGAAGTCGGAGTTTTCCTTCTCCTAGATGGGCTGCCTTCCAGGGCTGACGAGCCCCACCTACCCGGCCTCCTCTCTAATAGTGTGGAAGTGTTCTATGTTTGTTGTCATTCCAATGTATCAAATTTCGGTAAAAATAGGATTTGAAGATTTAGCACGCCATTTGACACGCTCTCCTGCTCAACCTCCTTCAAAGCTAAAACTCCACCTTCCCACAAGCCATGCATATCTACCATGTTAAGGACAGAGATGGGATCGTAGGTAGAATAGGAGTATTTGACAATTTCGCGCGCCGTTAGGCGCGCGGTCCTGGGAAGTCCCAATTTAACCATGCGGTGGGGGGTGGGGACAGAGAGAATAAGCCAGAAAAGCCCATAGAGCCAGTACCTGTGCTTCCTTCCTAGACAAAACTTCCTGAGGAAATGGAGGAAAGCTCTCCTGGGAAGTCCCAATTTAACCATGCGGTGGGGGGTGGGGACAGAGAGAATAAGCCAGAAAAGCCCATAGAGCCAGTACCTGTGCTTCCTTCCTAGACAAAACTTCCTGAGGAAATGGAGGAAAGCTCTCCTGGGAAGTCCCAATTTAACCATGCGGTGGGGGGTGGGGACAGAGAGAATAAGCCAGAAAAGCCCATAGAGCCAGTACCTGTGCTTCCTTCCTAGACAAAACTTCCTGAGGAAATGGAGGAAAGCTCTCCTGGGAAGTCCCAATTTAACCATGCGGTGGGGGGTGGGGACAGAGAGAATAAGCCAGAAAAGCCCATAGAGCCAGTACCTGTGCTTCCTTCCTAGACAAAACTTCCTGAGGAAATGGAGGAAAGCTCTCCTGGGAAGTCCCAATTTAACCATGCGGTGGGGGGTGGGGACAGAGAGAATAAGCCAGAAAAGCCCATAGAGCCAGTACCTGTGCTTCCTTCCTAGACAAAACTTCCTGAGGAAATGGAGGAAAGCTCTCCTGGGAAGTCCCAATTTAACCATGCGGTGGGGGGTGGGGACAGAGAGAATAAGCCAGAAAAGCCCATAGAGCCAGTACCTGTGCTTCCTTCCTAGACAAAACTTCCTGAGGAAATGGAGGAAAGCTCTCCTGGGAAGTCCCAATTTAACCATGCGGTGGGGGGTGGGGACAGAGAGAATAAGCCAGAAAAGCCCATAGAGCCAGTACCTGTGCTTCCTTCCTAGACAAAACTTCCTGAGGAAATGGAGGAAAGCTCTCCTGGGAAGTCCCAATTTAACCATGCGGTGGGGGGTGGGGACAGAGAGAATAAGCCAGAAAAGCCCATAGAGCCAGTACCTGTGCTTCCTTCCTAGACAAAACTTCCTGAGGAAATGGAGGAAAGCTCTCCTGGGAAGTCCCAATTTAACCATGCGGTGGGGGGTGGGGACAGAGAGAATAAGCCAGAAAAGCCCATAGAGCCAGTACCTGTGCTTCCTTCCTAGACAAAACTTCCTGAGGAAATGGAGGAAAGCTCTCCTGGGAAGTCCCAATTTAACCATGCGGTGGGGGGTGGGGACAGAGAGAATAAGCCAGAAAAGCCCATAGAGCCAGTACCTGTGCTTCCTTCCTAGACAAAACTTCCTGAGGAAATGGAGGAAAGCTCTCCTGGGAAGTCCCAATTTAACCATGCGGTGGGGGGTGGGGACAGAGAGAATAAGCCAGAAAAGCCCATAGAGCCAGTACCTGTGCTTCCTTCCTAGACAAAACTTCCTGAGGAAATGGAGGAAAGCTCTCCTGGGAAGTCCCAATTTAACCATGCGGTGGGGGGTGGGGACAGAGAGAATAAGCCAGAAAAGCCCATAGAGCCAGTACCTGTGCTTCCTTCCTAGACAAAACTTCCTGAGGAAATGGAGGAAAGCTCTCCTGGGAAGTCCCAATTTAACCATGCGGTGGGGGGTGGGGACAGAGAGAATAAGCCAGAAAAGCCCATAGAGCCAGTACCTGTGCTTCCTTCCTAGACAAAACTTCCTGAGGAAATGGAGGAAAGCTCTCCTGGGAAGTCCCAATTTAACCATGCGGTGGGGGGTGGGGACAGAGAGAATAAGCCAGAAAAGCCCATAGAGCCAGTACCTGTGCTTCCTTCCTAGACAAAACTTCCTGAGGAAATGGAGGAAAGCTCTCCTGGGAAGTCCCAATTTAACCATGCGGTGGGGGGTGGGGACAGAGAGAATAAGCCAGAAAAGCCCATAGAGCCAGTACCTGTGCTTCCTTCCTAGACAAAACTTCCTGAGGAAATGGAGGAAAGCTCTCCTGGGAAGTCCCAATTTAACCATGCGGTGGGGGGTGGGGACAGAGAGAATAAGCCAGAAAAGCCCATAGAGCCAGTACCTGTGCTTCCTTCCTAGACAAAACTTCCTGAGGAAATGGAGGAAAGCTCTCCTGGGAAGTCCCAATTTAACCATGCGGTGGGGGGTGGGGACAGAGAGAATAAGCCAGAAAAGCCCATAGAGCCAGTACCTGTGCTTCCTTCCTAGACAAAACTTCCTGAGGAAATGGAGGAAAGCTCTCCTGGGAAGTCCCAATTTAACCATGCGGTGGGGGGTGGGGACAGAGAGAATAAGCCAGAAAAGCCCATAGAGCCAGTACCTGTGCTTCCTTCCTAGACAAAACTTCCTGAGGAAATGGAGGAAAGCTCTCCTGGGAAGTCCCAATTTAACCATGCGGTGGGGGGTGGGGACAGAGAGAATAAGCCAGAAAAGCCCATAGAGCCAGTACCTGTGCTTCCTTCCTAGACAAAACTTCCTGAGGAAATGGAGGAAAGCTCTCCTGGGAAGTCCCAATTTAACCATGCGGTGGGGGGTGGGGACAGAGAGAATAAGCCAGAAAAGCCCATAGAGCCAGTACCTGTGCTTCCTTCCTAGACAAAACTTCCTGAGGAAATGGAGGAAAGCTCTCCTGGGAAGTCCCAATTTAACCATGCGGTGGGGGGTGGGGACAGAGAGAATAAGCCAGAAAAGCCCATAGAGCCAGTACCTGTGCTTCCTTCCTAGACAAAACTTCCTGAGGAAATGGAGGAAAGCTCTCCTGGGAAGTCCCAATTTAACCATGCGGTGGGGGGTGGGGACAGAGAGAATAAGCCAGAAAAGCCCATAGAGCCAGTACCTGTGCTTCCTTCCTAGACAAAACTTCCTGAGGAAATGGAGGAAAGCTCTCCTGGGAAGTCCCAATTTAACCATGCGGTGGGGGGTGGGGACAGAGAGAATAAGCCAGAAAAGCCCATAGAGCCAGTACCTGTGCTTCCTTCCTAGACAAAACTTCCTGAGGAAATGGAGGAAAGCTCTCCTGGGAAGTCCCAATTTAACCATGCGGTGGGGGGTGGGGACAGAGAGAATAAGCCAGAAAAGCCCATAGAGCCAGTACCTGTGCTTCCTTCCTAGACAAAACTTCCTGAGGAAATGGAGGAAAGCTCTCCTGGGAAGTCCCAATTTAACCATGCGGTGGGGGGTGGGGACAGAGAGAATAAGCCAGAAAAGCCCATAGAGCCAGTACCTGTGCTTCCTTCCTAGACAAAACTTCCTGAGGAAATGGAGGAAAGCTCTCCTGGGAAGTCCCAATTTAACCATGCGGTGGGGGGTGGGGACAGAGAGAATAAGCCAGAAAAGCCCATAGAGCCAGTACCTGTGCTTCCTTCCTAGACAAAACTTCCTGAGGAAATGGAGGAAAGCTCTCCTGGGAAGTCCCAATTTAACCATGCGGTGGGGGGTGGGGACAGAGAGAATAAGCCAGAAAAGCCCATAGAGCCAGTACCTGTGCTTCCTTCCTAGACAAAACTTCCTGAGGAAATGGAGGAAAGCTCTCCTGGGAAGTCCCAATTTAACCATGCGGTGGGGGGTGGGGACAGAGAGAATAAGCCAGAAAAGCCCATAGAGCCAGTACCTGTGCTTCCTTCCTAGACAAAACTTCCTGAGGAAATGGAGGAAAGCTCTCCTGGGAAGTCCCAATTTAACCATGCGGTGGGGGGTGGGGACAGAGAGAATAAGCCAGAAAAGCCCATAGAGCCAGTACCTGTGCTTCCTTCCTAGACAAAACTTCCTGAGGAAATGGAGGAAAGCTCTCCTGGGAAGTCCCAATTTAACCATGCGGTGGGGGGTGGGGACAGAGAGAATAAGCCAGAAAAGCCCATAGAGCCAGTACCTGTGCTTCCTTCCTAGACAAAACTTCCTGAGGAAATGGAGGAAAGCTCTCCTGGGAAGTCCCAATTTAACCATGCGGTGGGGGGTGGGGACAGAGAGAATAAGCCAGAAAAGCCCATAGAGCCAGTACCTGTGCTTCCTTCCTAGACAAAACTTCCTGAGGAAATGGAGGAAAGCTCTCCTGGGAAGTCCCAATTTAACCATGCGGTGGGGGGTGGGGACAGAGAGAATAAGCCAGAAAAGCCCATAGAGCCAGTACCTGTGCTTCCTTCCTAGACAAAACTTCCTGAGGAAATGGAGGAAAGCTCTCCTGGGAAGTCCCAATTTAACCATGCGGTGGGGGGTGGGGACAGAGAGAATAAGCCAGAAAAGCCCATAGAGCCAGTACCTGTGCTTCCTTCCTAGACAAAACTTCCTGAGGAAATGGAGGAAAGCTCTCCTGGGAAGTCCCAATTTAACCATGCGGTGGGGGGTGGGGACAGAGAGAATAAGCCAGAAAAGCCCATAGAGCCAGTACCTGTGCTTCCTTCCTAGACAAAACTTCCTGAGGAAATGGAGGAAAGCTCTCCTGGGAAGTCCCAATTTAACCATGCGGTGGGGGGTGGGGACAGAGAGAATAAGCCAGAAAAGCCCATAGAGCCAGTACCTGTGCTTCCTTCCTAGACAAAACTTCCTGAGGAAATGGAGGAAAGCTCTCCTGGGAAGTCCCAATTTAACCATGCGGTGGGGGGTGGGGACAGAGAGAATAAGCCAGAAAAGCCCATAGAGCCAGTACCTGTGCTTCCTTCCTAGACAAAACTTCCTGAGGAAATGGAGGAAAGCTCTCCTGGGAAGTCCCAATTTAACCATGCGGTGGGGGGTGGGGACAGAGAGAATAAGCCAGAAAAGCCCATAGAGCTTACTACTGTCTTAATTTCAAAAGAAGTGAGCAGGTCCAACGTATACACAGAACATGTTTACTTGTCCCTGCAGTCACGTTAGGTAGTCGGTGACTTAGTAACGGAGAATTTTACAGAAATAGTTGTATACAATGCATTAATCAGCAAAAGCTTCCCGTGGTGCATTCTTTAAACGCCTGACTGAGCAAACTGAATAGTGTGCCTATCAACATCCTTACCAACATATGCTGATAAACCCTCAGCAAAAACTTTTATAAAATGTGCAGATCTAGGCAACAATCAAAACAGATAAATAAACAATCACATATTTTCTAAGTGATTTCTCAAGCCTAGAACACATACCAACTGCTCTTTATACCCTCCCAAATCCAAAAAGCAGTTAGTGGTGTGGTAGTGGTATGGAGGTCTATGTGAGAGCTTTTGAAAACCAAAATAGGATGAATGCATTTAATTTGGGAGATATTAAAGAACACATGGAAGAGAGAAGGAGCTTCTTTAGAAGTGTCCTTTAATAACTTCATGTACACAGGTGGATAATGCAGTTTCACACTTTGCATTAGATCTGCAATTCCTGTGTAATACATGGCATTTAGATATTAGATTTCAGATGTTCATCTATGAGTAAAGTTCCAAAAAGCATTTTCATCTTTTGGCAAAAGAGAAAAACACATTTATCACTATACATTAAAGAAGTTTCAAGGTACCAAATACAGTAAATACAAGTTGCGGGCTCTTGATGCTCTTCAGAAGGAGTGTATATGAAGGAGAAGTCCTACTAGCATTTTATACATAAAGGAAAGAGAATGAAGAGAAATCCAAGCACATGAGTACTATTTTCCTTACCCGACACACATACTGGCTCTGTGGTCCTGGGGAAAACGTTTTGGAACGGATTATAGTGCTGGCTCTAACAAAAGGAGTTCGGAGGGGGTTAGAAGCTCTTTTATCTTTTGGGCGAACCACTGAGGAAGACTGGGCGACACTCTCTGTATTGGTCTCTTTATCCACCTGCAAAACAGAGACTCATCAATGTTTTCTCCATCACCAACCTGTCCCATACATTATATTAATAGAATTCTTCATCTTTCTCCTCAATTATTATACTAATTTAATGTGTCACTGCCAGTGAGATTTATTTCATAGGGGTCAGCACTTACAAAAATAACTGTTGAAAAACAGATCTATGTCACGTAGCAGAGACAGAAGACAAAATACTGCAGACATAATCCAACACAGAGTTAGCAAACCTAATCCCAAACCTGTTAATTTCAGTATCCTGTGTGCCCAAATCCATGTTGGATTTGGGCCCATAGAATTTAATGTTGATTTTTTTAAGTAGGAATTTTGTTATCAGCCAGCTTCTGAATATGGCCTTTTATATACTTAAGCAAGCACAACTGTAATTAGCTTACAAAACTTATTTTAGGGAGGGGAGAATGCCATAAACAAGTAAATATAGGGACAGGAATTGGATTAGGATGAGACAGATCTAAGCAAGAGAGTCACTAACATAACAGCATCTTCTGTCCATTAGCAATTTTTAAAAAATACAGAATTCAGGCAAGTATGTGAAGGCTAAACTGAAACTGGTACTGACTTGAGGGTTAGAAGCTGAGGAGACAGGTTGGCAGAAAGAAACGAAATGCTAATGAACTGAAAATACAGTCCTGTTCACCAGCTTGCTGAATTTGCTTGAGAATACAGATAACTGTGCATGGAAGCATAAGTATAATCTGGTTTTGCCTATGCAAATATTGGTTTACGCTGACAATGCCATACCAACATACTGCATTCTTTCTCGATGATATGTTTCAGCTATTCGCAAGAGATAGACATTTCTAGCACGATTTGCCACATATCATTATGATGAAATTACATGGTTCAACTCTAATTTCAGAATCACTAACTTTCATTTAGTTCACAGCCTAATAATAAGTTACCAGGAGTTAAGATACTCAGTGAAATCTATGGATGATACACAACTAACTCAAATAACTAGGCAATTAGGTTTAAAACACACACACACACACATACCTTAGCAATATGGAAAGCCTGGCTTCCTCATCTCCTACTGCCTACCTTTTCTAACCTCCCACACTGCAAAATGCAGGTGATCATGTTGCAGTATCTGTGAGGTTATGGCTAGACATGTGTTGTGCGATGTGGAGAAAAAGTACGAATTCACAAGAGAAGAAAAAAAGGAAGCTCAGTCCCATTGCGTCAGGGGCAAAGCAAGGGTACTACAGCAATAGCACAACACTTCAGCCAGGTCATTCTAAACACCTGCCTCCAAGGGACTTTGCTTCCCTTGCATTTTCCTTACCTTGATGGCTGCTGACTTAGCATACGGCAAGGATGGCAGTGTCTCCTCTGTTTCCCATATTGTTGTCCCACCATAAAATTCTTCCTCCGCTTCTACTTCATCTTCACTGTTGCCGTCTTGCTCAGCATCTTCCTCGTCTTGCCTATTAAATAATAAAACCTCTATATAAACAGGCAGCATGGACACAGTAATGTTTATGTTCTTAAAGCTCAGTGTAAACGATAAAGATGATAAGAGTATAATAGCCGATTGTCTGTAAAAATGTAGATGTCCTCAGAAAAAAGTCAGATTTGTGTTTCTATTAAGTGGGACACAAGTTCTTCAATACACAAAAAAATCGCTAAAAAACATGAGAAGAACTGTACACTTTTAATTTTAACCTTAATATGTCAGTTGAATACAAACACAAAAAAATGGAAGTTACAGAATTCCAGGAAAATTTTTAATCTGGTAGGTTTCAAATCAAGGATATTTTTTAATGCAGTTGTCTGAGATAAGCATTATGACTGACATTTAATGTTATTAGATTTTGTATATTCAATGTATGCTGAAATGTACTCTTCCCAAAAATCATGCAGGCATCATTTCATAAAGGCTAGTGTGCTTTTCAAATATGATCTTGTAATATTAATGTCTTAACCTCTCTGTACCGTTGTGTTCTCGATTGACTTGCTTATCTGCTTCATTCCTACATGATGAGAAATTGACATACTGAAGGAATCATCTTCTGTGAAGAATCCAGGAGCTGGTTATTTTCATTAAAACCCCAGTCACAATAATGGCAGTACCTTTGCTACATGACACTTCCTCTAATCTAATCCTACTCTTTCGGACATGGTCATAAAAGGCAACACATAAATAGCACTACAGTGCTGTGATGCAGCATTTCATATAACTTACCAGTTTTCTCCACTGATCGTAGTGCTTCTGCTTTCTTCTAGTTTTTTTTCTACAGCTTCTAGTTCAACAGCAGTCTGTTCCAGCAGAGCAGATACAGAGTCCTGTGGGAATTAGTTAACAACATGATTACTTCTTAATGTCAGTGAAGTTTTCCAGAACTGAGGAACAGTGCGTTGCCACTTGGATACGTAGCTTAGCCAAAAGCAAAGCATAACATTTCCCTCGAGTAGTTCCACTTCACGCACACACATTTTCTCCCCTGTCATATTGCAGCTTGTGGAAAATACCATTTAATCATGGGCTTTTACCATTTTCTCAGTGTGTGGTAGTTTGGAAACGGTGTCCTCTGGCTCATTTTCACTGCTTTGCTTCTGTAGGTATTTATAGCTGAGGAGGTTATACCACCGCATTGACCTCTCTCCAGATCTGCAGATCTCAGCAAGACTAATTTGTGCACCTCCCTGTGGAAGCAAGAAACAAACAAAAGAAGATATTCTGAAGATGTCGACCCCAATGGACATTTTCAGGACATTCAAATGACAAGGAAAATAAATGCTGGGACAAATGTGTGTCCTTGAACAATACATACAGTTTCCTTCTCTTGCAATCTATGCATTCATAACTAATGATTCTGAGTTGCCATAATTGTGCAAATCAGTGTATGCTAGGGCACTTTGTAAGATGAGTTTACACAAATGGCACATTGTCATAAGTGTTGTTTTTCTGTAAGAGTGATATATGTCCACTTCTCAGATGCTTGTTATCTGTTATCAGCTGGCCCTTAGAAAAAGATCTCTGGAGAATAATCCTTAAATTGCTAGGAGAATGAAATTTGCACTCTCTGTCTCCCCACTCTATATATGTGCCTATAACACTCATAGACACACAACTGTTTGGGTAAATAATCTTGAGATTCTTGGCAAGGTACCAAAATCAGAATCAAATCTCTAGTCAAAACTAGCCTACATTGCAATATATGCCTCCAATTATTCTGGGTTTAGCACAATGTGAATCAATTTAAAATATTAAAAAATTAAAATTTAAGTGTTTTAAAATAAACAGTTCAACTTTAGCTCTGCATCACACAGGCACTGTAGCCTTTCTGTCTGCGGCACTGATGCAGCACTATGCCACTTAGAATAAAAAAGAGAAAAAAATTAACTGTGGACAAGACAGTTATGGACATGGACAAAATGCAGGCAAAATCAGAACAGGCCCATGGACGGATCAAAGTGCCAAGCCCAAGATTTGTTTAAGGCCATTTAAATGCAGTATAGTCCTCTGCACCAAATCAACCCAGTTTAATTAAGGCTGCCCAATGAGGACAGGGACACAAAAAGTATGTGACATGAATCGATAGAATAATACTCTGACACAACTCTCAGATTACTTGGGCAATGTAGTAACACCCTGAATCTTTTGAGAAGAAATGAAGTCTAATTTGTAGATTCATGACAACAGATGAACACCGAAATGAATACCATGCTGCTGTTAATGAAGACAGTACATATAATGATATATATTACCATGACAGTTTTAAAATATGTTTTTATACTAGCTTCCTGTTTTAAGTGCAACTGTTTGGTTGTTCCGTTAACTAGCTTGTTTTTAAGATGTTTCGTTGTTTGATAATACTGTACATTGTTATGTTATTCCTAGGTGTTATGAGCTGCTTTTTAAGGTTCTATTCTAAATGTATTAAATAAACATTACTACTCCTCAAATGTTTGTGACCATTAAAAACTATACAGAAAGCCCTAACTTCTATTGGTACATTGCATTATTCAAAATGCTAAGGGCTAAATGGAAATGCACTCTTTACAGAAGGTCCCTCTATCCAATGTTTCAAGATCTCACCTTTCACACCATGTTGTAACCCACCCCATTCAGCATGGTACCCTGTCTTGAGATTTTCAGGGTGCTGAAAAGGCTGCTGTGGGAAGGTGGAAGCGAGGAAGTGCACTTCCACCAGTTCAATGTGCATACCTAAATCTGGATTCAACCCCTGAAAGCACTGCCACGTAGTAGGAACCAACACTAACCAAGCACTCCTCAAGATGGCACTCATCCACAGTGCAGACGTCTACCCTTAAAGTCTTCTGACGTAAAACAGAATGAGGAATTGCAACACAAAATAATTCATTATATGTGAGAGTCTCTGATGCTTCCATGGGTCTTGTGCGGAACAAACAGCTTGTGCTTTCGGAAGAAGGAAGAACAGCCACACGCACACTCCTGTTGAAAAATACATGTGTCAGCATTATTTATGCAACACATTTGCCAAAGTGAAAGGAAAAAAATTTTGCACAGTTACATTGTATACTCACAGGTCCTAAGGTGAGGAAACAAAAGTAAAAATGAAGAGACAACATTTCTTTTCCTTTCTTTTTTTCTTGCATAAGCTGTGTGTGTAAATATGTGCACACCCATGCAGTATAGTCTTTGCCATCTTGTCTCTGGAGCCGTTCATCTTATGGACCAAGCCTACTCCAACCCTTGACCGCACGGAGTCTACCCATCCCTGCTCTACAAGTTTACTGCATATCTAAAGATTACTGCAATGCAAGCCATAGTCTTTGCACAGTTCATCAAAGTAGAACCTAGCAAGGGTTACCAGAAAAATCCAAAATCTAATACAAAAAAGAAATATCCTTTTTTTTTTTTTTTTTTTTTTGGAAAAATACAATAGTGAAAGGATGCTGTACTTTCTACTGCTTGGCTGGAAACAACTTCAATGTATATTTTGTACCCTATATTTGTTTTGATTTTGAATTCTGGCATTTTTTTCTTTAAATCATGGAGAATGAAGTTTCGATAGGTTTCAATATTATTACTGAGCTGCCACAATTGCTATTTAGAAATTAGAGGTCTCGGCAGTTTATAAGAGTGATTAGCACTTCGAAAGCTCTGGGAAAGGTTACACAAAACCTCAATTTTTCACCTTGGATTTTTCTTCTTTCAACATTTGCACACAGATAGTAGAACACTCGCAAAGAACTAAGATGGGTCTCAGCATAATTTACATAAAACAAACAACAGCTTGCTGGAATCCTCTTATTAAGTGGAATAATTCTCCTCTTCCCCACAACCATTCATTAGCCCAGCCACAATATGGCTTGATTTCAGAGTGAGGTGATCCAGCAATGAATTATGGCAAATGCACACAATGCATCTGTTACTTTCCAGCCTTGACAATTTAACCATTCTTGTTGATGTTTTGATTAAAAACAGTCAAAAACAACAGCAATGCCTTTCACTGATGGAAAATGAATATGAAGAACCTTTACAAATGATATACTTCCTAAAACTCTCAGAGAAATATCTACAGTACAGTGTGTCTAGAATCACAACAGGCAAACCACCATGGTGATGCATTTGTGTTTTGCTAAGCTAAATGGAGCACTGGAAAGATAGCCCAAGTTATGAAGTCCATTGGAGGATGTATTTTGACATTAATAATGAGTGAGGAGCATTTTGTGCTGTGCATTAAATAGCAAAGACCAAATGGTAACACAGTAAATAATGCTGTGAAGCTAGAATCTAAGTATGTATGTGAAGATTCATTTGACAACGTGAATTCAGACTAGGCAACACCTTAGTTCCATTGAAATCAATGGGACCAAATAACTGTGAGTCTAACTTAAATTTCAATAGGACTAAACTACAACTTAGTCCTCAGGTAGAATAATACCTGATGAAGAAGAACCCAGCAAACATTCACAGGTTACTCTAATATGCCATTGCACTTACTTACACTTTCTGGTCTTGCTGTGGCAGCAGAGCAGGCACATTATTCACGTGTGCAACAAATATTGCAAATTGTTTATTCTTGTCATCATACCTGAATCAGAAAATAAGCACAAAAAAGAGGCAATTGTAGACAGTAATACAGTAACTCTAGTTAAAAAGGTGACTGTTCATATTGAACAACACTTAGACTTTCATGCTTTGTTGCTGTCTTCTGCTTATGTTAGGTCCCTACCATTGTCCTTTATCATGCCCATCTTTGCACAAAATGTTTCTTTAATATCTCCAATTTTTTATTTGAAGAGATATTTGGTTTTTCCCTTTCTATTATTTTCCTCTATTTCTTTGCATTGTTCATTTAAGAAGGCCGTCTTGTCTCTCCTTGCTATTCTTTGGAAGTCTGCATTCAATTGTCTGTAACTTTCCCTGTCTCCCTTGCATTTTGGTTCCCTTCTCTGCTATTTGTAAGGCCTCGTTGGACAGCCACTTTGCTTTCTTGCATTTCCTTTTCTTTGGGATGGTTTTTGTTGCTCCCTCCTGTACAATGTTACGAGCCACCATCCATAGTTCTTCCAGCACTATGTCCACCAAATCTAGTTCCTTAAATCTGTTCTTCACTTCCCCCGTGTATTCATAAGGGATTTGGTTTAGATTATACCTGATGGCCCAATGGTTTTTCCTACTTTCTTCAGTTTAAGCTTGAATTTTGCTATAAGATGCTGATAATCAGAGATATCAGTAGATATGTTTTGCATTTGATATTAAGAATGTACTCTTAAATATACAATAAACTTAACTGAACATAATGGGACTTCCAAGTAGACATGTACAGGACTAGGCTATAGAACAACATCACCCCACCCCATATATTGGCCAGCAATGTACCCTCGAATTATCAGTCCCACTAGGCACCTCTCAAACATACGGTTTCACCCTTGCATGTGCGCGCAACTCCATCCCCGTGCATACTGGGTTCCATCATGGCTAGAACCTAATGCAATCGCTGCACAGAGAAAGAGAGATGTGTGGAGGGAAGCGGAGTCGTGTGCATGCACATGCACACCAAGCTTAGCAGGAACATTGCTGGCCGCTGAACACAATTAGGTTTAATCTAAGAGAACATGGTTAAGATTAAGGAGAGGGAAAATTCCTGCATTCTGCATCAAATGGTCTGGTTTAACCGGAATTGCTTTATTGGATGGTTCAAGCAACATACCAAACATGCAGTACATAAAGCATTTCAATGTAGGATAGTTACCAGTATTGAATAAAGATACTAATTTAAAACAAAAGAAGCCACCTAGCTTACTTCATGGAAATCTGAACTTTAGCCGTGCTAGCTGCATCATCGTTGTCAAAAACAATTGATTCCGATACAAAAGACCTGAAAAAACATCAAGAAGATTTAAATAGGCATCATGCTATAAAGTTTATGTGGAAAGAACTTTTGTCAGCAAATCTAGAGAATTAGCACAGAGAAGCTCCTTTAAGATTGGCTGTAGAGTGAGAGCAGCATGTTGGCACCAGCTGAATGTCAGACATCCTGCAGCAACTGCTAAACTGAAGCTCACTTTTCTTTTTGCTAAAAAGCTGAACTATGGAAAAGTGCTCTTATGTCCAGAGGCTCTCTTATTCGCTCTTTCTTCTACAATACAAAAACAAGGATATTGTCAAAGGGCCTGCTTGGGACACTGCCTCTTTCTTTCCCAACTTCAGGATGTCAACAGGAGATCTTCTTAGTACAGCGAGAAGGGGATTAGCAAGGGCATAAAGGTTTCTGCCTCTGCTTGGTTATGTCAGATATAGATACTGAATCTTGATGGTTGATAAACCAAGTTGTACTGCTTATTGATTTGGAAAGGAGGAGTATGGAGAAAGAATTTAACAGAATGCTGAGGCCTCGAAGGAAGCCGCCTAGAGTGGTCGTGTTGACCAGATAGGCGGGGTCTAAATAAATAAATAAATAAATAAATAAATAAACACACACACACACACACACACACACACTTGCAAATCTTGATGGTTGTGAGGGTGGGTTCCGTCCACAAACACAATCCTATAGATTCTCTCATCCCAAATAGGCTGTCTATAAAACCTGGCTTTGCTGACCTGAGTAAGCTTTATGCATATAAAGTTCAGGATGTAATAGCTTAGTCAAAAATACCTTTTCACTGATGCTTCATACACTCCACTATCTCCAGCAACGGACTCATCGGACACCGCAGCTGAAACGCACGCTACCTTCAGTGCACCTCCTTCAACGATATTTATATCTATGAACATAAGCAGGAAAGTCAAAATTATATCAGTGATTTTAAAATAAGTCAGTTGCACCTACAAGGCCAAGACTTCACAACACAAGACAGAGTTAGAAGAATCAATGAACTGATTTCACTGGGAAGTCAGTTTCATATACTGAGATCAAAATTCACCACCATTTAACCATTCACAACCCAGTGTTGTTCTGCACAACAGACTACACAAAACAAGGCTGGAACAATTTACAATCCACCAAGCCAGTGGTGGATTGTAGTTATACATATCAATTATCAAGATCATTTTGGCTGTAATTGTGCTGTTGATGTAAGACAATTATATTTAGTATAACTCACCTGCAAGACTTCATCTCAGTATCATTAAAAATGTGCTCAATACAGGCAAATATCTTTCCATGTGGAGTCTATTTCCTGTTAGCCAAATGAGGAGTAGAAGAGAAAAAGCAAGCTTTTTTGGCTTCTTGAGAGAAACCAAGTATGACCAGATTTTAACTTAATAAACTAATTTCCAAATGTAATGCTTTCTCTCTTTGGTAGGGGGTGAGACTCGTTATTTTACTTTTGTTCTTAGTTTGCACCATGCTTTTTGAATACATCAGCAAATTTGCCTAGTTCCATTATATTATCCCCTTATTTAAGCTAAATGCAGAAACACGCCCACATTAGAGGGGAGCAAAAGCTTTATGAAAGGGGTTGTGATTGTGGTGAGGAAATTTGGGGATCAAATGTTTAGTTCTACTTATAAGAACATGTGAGGACACATGATCTCAGGAACCATATTAATTCAATCACACAGCTTTTCAGCTACTCCGTGCTGTGTTAGGAGAGCCCAAGGAATGAACGCTTTCCTCATTACTGCCCTGAAATAAACTACCTGTGGTGATTATTTTGTCTGCTGACTGAATAACAACCCTAAATCACTTAATCTGCTTAATGCTTTATAGCTTTCACTTTAACAGCCTCAGCCATTTTCAAACGGCCAAGAAAGGTTAAGACTAATTACCACCAAGACCTAATGGGAATAATAATCATTTCATACTCTAAATACAAATGTGACCATTGCTTGCAAAGGAGGGAAGAACACAGTCTACCACACTAAAGACAAACAACTTCAACAAGAGTTTGTAATGGAATAGCTGAAATCCTCTTGAACAATTAAGCAAAACTGTGTAACTTTTAGAGGTGAATTGTTGTAAGATAAGAAATCTCTGTAGGCCTTAATGGTTGCACACTGAATCAAGTGACTTGATATGCAAAAGATAACACATTCCTTAATCTACTGCAGTTTGTTTCCTTAAGTTATGCAATTTGTGTGACTTCAGTTTTGTGGGGAAAAGATTTTGTTTAAATCTAGCTGGAAACTTTCAGGCAGTGACTTCACTTGCTGAGACTTGATTCACAGCCTGTATTGTGGCTAAATCTGCAGTCAGTATTTACAAAGGGTCTGCAAATTGGTTCAGGAGTTCAGTGCGATGTGATTTGTATTTCAGCCCACCCACCTCCTTTTCCCTTTCTTCCTCTAGTCCCACCTCTGCCAATCCTTTTATGGTTCACTGCCAAGCTGCTTGGTTTTGAAAGGGTTGTGCAGTGTCCTGGAAAAAGTGGCAGGATTTCAAAGTTCTTCTTTATATGTAAAGAAATACCACATAATACAGGAGCAACTTTTATTTCATCTAGGTTGTTTCTATTTTTGTAATTTGTTTAAAAAATTCCCATCTGGAGATAATCTAGTGCTAAATTGGTGATAAGGTAATGTAGCACTAATCTCATATATGTAAACAAATTTGAAATTCAGAGGATGATTGGGGAAAAAGAACACAGGTGTTCATCCAGTCCTGAACATCATGCCCTAACTGCCTATGTCATTGAAACACCAACCACATATATGTCAGCATCTTTACAAGAACAAATAAAGTGATTACACAAGAAAAAGTCCATTCAAATCCTTTCAACCCAGAATAGCAAGTGATTATACAAGGAGTTGTTTTAACTGCATAGAAATCCACTTAATACAGGTATTCCTCACTTACCTACAGAGTTCCATTCTTACACCTCGGTTGTTAAAAAAATTGGTTAATAAGCAAGATGCTTAAAGGCAGAAGCAGCTGGAACAGGAGCTAGCCAGAAGAGCTATGACTCCTGCAAATCTAGATGGCCACAGAAGAAGCTACTTTAACCAACTACAAATAAGGCAGAATGACTAATGTTCTCCTTTCTCTCTGTAATAACTCCTGAATGGTTGGCTAAAACAAATCCACCCAGAGAAACCCACCTTCCCAGGTGCAACTTTCCAGTAGATCCATTCAAATTTTCCCCACTGTGTAGTTGCACCCTTTGTTAGGCACACAGTAACAACACAGACCAAAGGCCATAAATACATGTACTATATTGCTCAGAACTTACTAATTTGTTAAAAAGAACACATACATTTTTGGTGAAATAAAAAACTAGTATAACATGAATGGGAAGAGGTGATATTTACTCTACCTTGATCTAGGTGTCTGTCCCCAGTTCTAGACTCTTCCGTTCTATACTTTCTACCAGGTCCATTGTTTAGATTCATTTCAGATAGCCCACTGTTTATATCAGTATCTTCAAATTCTATGTGACTCATGAAGGCATCTCCTGTGAAGAATGGCTCCATTACTAGTGGTGAACAAGGCGGAGATGGGGAAGAGAGGGATGACCTTGGTGACAGAGATGTCTGTGATTTGGGTGTCCCAGACAAGGAACGCAGGGCTTGTAAACGGCTAGCAGTGTCTGTTTTTTGAGTTTTCGCAACCTCATGTTCATGGATAGTAGTGATGCAACCTGAAGGCCGAAAGCCAGTGGCTTTCTCCAAGAGTAAGAGGTCCATTTTGTTCTGATAATCAGAGTCCAGTTGCTCAAGCTGTTCACTGAAGAGATCTGTAAAGCTGGCTGAAGCCGAAGAATCCCGACTCGAGGTGGCAAGAGATCCTCGGCTGGATGAGGCAGGACTGCTGCCGGACGACAAGGAAAGCATGCTAGAAGACAGGCTGAAGGGAAATTTAAACATATTAGAGATAAAAGGCTCATCTGACAGGGCTCACCATGTTGTGTGGACTAGAGCATCCTGGAGGAGGGAAACTCAGATTGAAACCTCCACATATTCATTTAGATCTTATTGGCCCTTGGGGCCTCAGGATCCATATCATTCATACTGTTGTTCACCTCATGACTAAAACTATGGAGGAATTCATCCCACAGTGTAGAACAATAACAATACAGCAATCTGTCTTATACTGAATCAAACCTATGGTCCGTATAAGATGATGGTTATTAACACTGACAAGTCTCCAGGGCTTTAGTTAGGATTTTTTCCCCCTGATCCTGCCTGGAGATGGCATGACTGAACTTGGGACTATCTGTGTTCTATCAGAGCCATAATCCCACTCCATTTTGCAGGTTTGTCTCTGAGGATAAGAGGGAGAAGTTAGAATGCCAACTTGGGTAAAATGGAAGAAATAATAAATTGAGCTGGTAGAGTTTGAATTAATGAACAAAGTCATAATTAAACATACTTTAGAACTTATAATTCAAGAGGCATAGTTGTCTCCTCCCCCACTTCTGGATAACATTCCTTTATCATGTAAAATCAATTATTTAACAGTGGTTAGTGAGCTTCTTAGGGCACAATCACTCACACTGGTGATAATGGCAGTTATTGTCTTTACACTTTAGAAAAACTAATTGCATAACTGAGTGCTACTTTAGCCATTGATATTGAAACAGTGGTCTTCAAAAATTGGGGAACAGGAAAATGGGATATAACTATTTTAAAAACAATGCAGGTTTGCATGAACATTTTTTTAAAAATCCCTTCAGATACTTTTATTCAAAATTCCACCACAAGAGGCTGAAGAAGAGTGCTTGATGTGAGTGCCCCAGATATTTTTCCATTTCTTTTTCAGTGCCAGTTTCAGAATTGAAGGCCCTATCAGAAAATTATTTTCCGCTTACCAAAGTGCACTAATTATGAAAGTGAGCAAATCCAACTTGCCTCCTTGGAAGTCTCTACCGGACAAACCATGACATCATAGTTCAGGAATTAATTAAACAGCATTGGAATCTATCCTAATGAGGGCAGGTATATAGATGTTTAAAATAAAATAAACATATATTTCAGTAAGAGCACATGTTGGTGCAAGCTGCAAGATGTTTGCACCATGTTGTTGGTACCTACATTTTACACTGTAGTGAAGTGGACAGAGTGTTAGACTAGTGATGATGGCACTGGGAAAACCACACCTTAATATAGCTTCAGAGGAGACAGCTATGTTAGTCTGTACTAGCACATCAAGCAAAAACAAAAGAAAATTTAAAAAAAAGCACCAAAATTTTGTGGCACCTTAAAGACCAATGTATATTTTAATATGAGCTTTTGTGGACAAGTCAGCTTCCTCAGACCCCTTAAATATCACATGTATCTCAGAATCCCTACTAGAGTCACCATACATTGGAATTGACTTGTTATGATACAACACACTGGTTCCCAAGCTTAGGTAACCCAGGTGTTCCTGGACTGCAATTCCCAGAAGCCTTCAACACCAGCTGTGCTGGCCAGGGCTTCTGGGAGTTACAGTCCAAGAATACCTGGGTTACCCAAGGTTGGGAACCACTGACATAAAGCACAAAAAAGTTCTACAGCACACTTCCTTGTCCTACCTCATGGTCATATATCCATGAAATCTTTGTATTTCTATTGGATTTTGCCCTTTCAGTGTTGATAAATATACTTTTCCCTCCAGAAAAAATGGAAATTTTCAGAAAGTTTACATTTCTACTTAAGATATTATCTATCTTAAATATTATGATTCTTACTTCAAAACAAACAGTTTGAAAACACCACTTATGCCTTTATTTCTGCTAAAAAGCAAACAACAGCAGAAAATGGCACAAAGGAGCTATGCAATTTTATGTTTGGAAAAATCCTTCAAAATATCTGTTTTCAAACATATATTGCACACAACAAATTGTAGAATTCACAATATTAATGGAACTGTAGGAGTATAATTATAGTGCAATCACAATATTCATGCAATTGCAAAAATATACTTACATTATGTTTATCATGCCTTTCTGTAGAGTGGTGCCTCAACTTAAAAACATCCCGACTTACAACCATTTCAAATTATGACCAGCTCCAGCCACAAAATTGTGCTTCGACTTGTGGCCGGAGCTTCAAGTTACAATAAAAAAAGGCAGGGGAAAAAGGCAGGAAATTCAAATTGCTAACCGTTGGTAGGCAAAGAGGCTGCTTCTTTGTAGCTCTTTCACCACAACGGTTAGGGTGAGTGCAATGGGAGGAGGCTTTGGACTGCCTGGTAAAGTACTGCTTTCTGCTTTTTAAAAACTGTGGGTTTTGCAGTGTGGCTTTGGGCTGGGGGGTTATATTTCTGTGCTGTGATGGGTCTTGGTGGTTGTTTTTTGGTGTTTTTTCCCCCCATTTCCGATGGGTCTTGGGGGGTTTATTTTTTGGTATTTTCCCCCCATTTCTGATAGTTCTCTGGGGGCATCTGTTTGCTTTTTTGGGTTTTTTTTCCCCATTTCCAATGGGTCTTGCATGCTTGGCTTGCTTTCTGCTTTGCTTTTTACCCATTTCCGATGTGTCTTGCATGCTTGGCTTGCTTTTCTATTCCCCCTCACCTTCGGCCGGAACACATTAATCGCATTTCCGATCGGTCTTGCAGTGTTTTCCGGTGGGGTTTTTGGTGATTTTTTTTCTTCGGCCGGAACGGATTAATTGCATTTCAGTGGGAAATGGTGCTTCGATTTATGACCATTTCAAGTTACGACCATCTTCCAGAATGGATTAAGTTCATAAGTCGAGTCACCACTGTATCTGCAGGGCCTGTGGCAATCCAACTTAGCTGCTGGAGAAGGGAGTTTTAATCAGGGAGTTGATTGGGTTTGTTTATTTATTACTTCTATGTTTTAAACTCCAACTTTAACTTTTATTTTTAATTTCTGTCATATTTTATTGTGTTTATTGAACTACATTCTACTGTAAGCCAGCATGTTCTATTTTGTGGATAAAGGCAGTAAACCATCATCGTCATTTACAGCAGCAGCAGCAGCAGGCGAATACATTTAAGACATTTATTTTAAAAACTCACTTTTTCAGCTGGACATACAACTTTGCTACCAATCGTGTTGTTTCTTCTAATTCCCGGACCAACTGATTTCTTTTACTGTTTAACTTCAGTCTGGAAAAGATACAAGAAAGGAAGAATTTAAAATGCTACTCAAAGCTATATTAAATTAAAAAGTTAGCCCCCTCTGGTGCAGTGCTCTTGAAGATAAATCAGTCTTGTATCTAGCCTTGTTCCAGGCTTCCCATATAACTTCACATGAGCAAATATTTCTTAGTACAGAACAGTTAAAGACCAACAGAAAATATTTTATGTCAAAGAAATCAGAGTAAGAATAAGGATTTCCCCCAGATGGATGCTCCCTTCACCTATACAATTATATATTCATTAATCACTGCTGCTGAAATTGCTGGGATTTACAATTCCCAGAAGTACAAGCTGGATTCCGAGGGGGCAGAGGAACTAGAGACCAAATTGCTAACATGCGCTGGATTATGGAGAAAGCCAGAGAGTTCCAGAAAAATATCTACTTCTGCTTCATTGACTATGCAAAAGCCTTTGACTGTGTGGACCACAGCGAACTATGGCAAGTCCTTAAAGAAATGGGAGTGCCTGACCACCTTATCTATCTCCTGAGAAACCTATATGTGGGACAGGAAGCAACAGTTAGAACTGGACATGGAACAACTGATTGGTTCAAAATTGGGAAAGGAGTATGACAAGGCTGTATATTGTCCCTCTGCTTATTTAACTTATATGCAGAATACATCATGCGGAAGGCAGGACTGGAGGAATCCCAAACCGGAATTAAGATTGCCGGAAGAAATATCAACAACCTCCGATATGCAGATGATACCACTCTGATGGCAGAAAGTGAGGAGGAACAAAAGAACCTTGTAATGAGGGTGAAAGAGGAGACTGCAAAAAATGGTCTGAAACTCAACATCAAAAAAACTAAGATCATGGCCACTGGTCCCATCACCTCCTGGGAAATAGAAGGGGAAGATATGGAGGCAGTGACAGATTTTACTTTCTTGGGCTCCTTGATCACTGCAGATGGGGACAGCAGCCACAAAATTAAAAGATGCCTGCTTCTTGGGAGGAAAGCGATGACAAACCTTGACAGCATCTTAAAAAGCAGAGACATCACCTTGCCAACAAAGGTCCGAATAGTCAAAGCTATGGTTTTTCCTATAGTGATGTATGGAAGTGAGAGCAGGACCATAAAGAAAGCTGACCGCCGAAGAATTGATGCCTTTGAATTGTGGTGCTGGAGGAGGCTCTTGAGAGTCCCCTGGACTGTAAGGAGAACAAACCTATCAATTCTAAAGGAAATCAACCCTGAGTGCTCACTGGAAGAGAAGACTCCTTGGAAAAGATCTTGATGTTGGGAAAGTGTGAAGGCAAGAGGAAAAGGGGACACCAGAGGATGAGATGGTTGGACTGTGTCATCGAAGCAACCAAGATGAATTTGACACAACTCCAGGAGGCAGTGGAAGATAGGAGGGCCTGGCGTGCTCTGGTCCATGGGGTCACGAAGAGTCGGACACGACTAAACGACTAAACGACGACGACAATTCCTTTGCACCTCACATATCATGAACCACATTCTAAGTATCAGGATTACAATTTGTTGATTACAAAAACTTTTCTGACAAACTGAGAAAAAGGAATGAATGCCAGCACTACGATTTTACACAGAGATGGCATCTGATCATCAATGATGTTCACCTTTGCAAAAGGTATGCAGACTATCCAGAAGCAAACAGATCTGTTGTGTAAACAAGATTAATACTTCCTGGCAGAGATGCAAAATAATACTGAAGGTATTGTAAAACTATTGTCTCTCATTTCTTTATGCTAAAGAGATATTTGAAAGAGGATATTTAAAGAGGGTACCATTTTAATCTCCAAAGAAATTTAAGTTAAAAATATGTGAATAAATATCCAAAGAGACCATGTGACAATCTAGAGAAAGTACATAAATATGTAAAAATGTATCATATCTATGTTGCCTTAAAGTTCCCTTAATTTTGAGGGTGGAGGGGTGGAGGCTATATAGTACTAGTCTTTTTTTTTTGCAAGTGAAAGCAGAACCAGGATTTAATTGGGTTTTGTGTTTGTGTGATTGGGTTCTTTTCCTGAAGAGGGCGGACCAAGGGATTCGGCGGGAATAATGGCAGGAGTCGACGTAACGGTCAAAAACGGATTGGTTTTATTAACTTTTACATCAGTTAACTCTGGACCAAACGGGTCCGGTAACTCTTCGTCAGTCAACAAGTTATACTTCTTGGGTTTTGCCCCAGGCATTACATCTTTATTCTTTACTGTTTCTTCACCCCAAAACGAGTAATTGCGTTCGGGCTCGCGACCGACGCAGTCAGAACTGAGCAGGAAGTCCTGCAACAAGGATGGACCACGACCGACCCCTCCAGCCTGGGTAGGAATGGGCTGACACCACCAGGGGTTTCCCTGTCCATCGTAGGGCGAGAAGCCATACCCACTCCCGGTTTCCATCCCTCTTTAGACTCACGAACTCCAGTTTTGCTCAACTCCTTCGGCAGTGGCAACAAGCCGTCTTCCCTCATTAGATTCGGGAAGTTCTTAACTAGAGTTGCGATTCTCTCCCTCTCTGCTCCCGTCTCTCTCGTTTGGGTACTCTTCTCTTCCTTTTCTCCTTCTTCTCCTCTCTCCCCTCTCTCCTCCTTTATAACTTCGTCCCATCTCCAATCTCCCGACTCCTCCCCCCAGTCTCTGGTTCTTTCCGCTAGGAACACCTCTATGGCTTTATTAGCGCCCCCTTCTTCATCATCTAACTTGATTAATTCGCCCACAACGCATTCTCCGCCTCCTTCTTCTTTAGATGCTTGTGAGGACGGCTCACTCTCCGTCCTTTGCTCACAGTTTGCCACAGGTGAGACAGACTGTTTCGATATGTATGAACAAGGTTTGCACTGGAATTTGGAGCACATCAGGGAAGGTTTCATGCCACAAGCAATTCTACTTCCACAGTGACAAGCTCTCCATGTCGTGGTTCATGGTTTGTTTTTCCCCAGTTCATGCCTTGGGGGAGGGTAACGTAATGCCTCCACCTCCTCTGCCACTCACCGGGTGCCAGAACACTGTCTTCAAAGAACGGAGGTGGTGGAGGATGAAGAGGAGGCAGGACCAGGCAGGGAGGTGATGGGGCAGCAGGAAGGAGTAGGACATTCACTTTGCTGAAAACAAAATGCTAATAGGAAAAAAAAAAGTTCAGCGCTTCTTTTCGTTTCAGAAAAATGGGATCCCCAAACTGAACTATGAACCAAACCAAAAAATCAGCTCAGTTTGCGGAGTGTTTGTTTGTTGTTCTGTTCGTGCCCATCTATAGTTACAATTTTTTAAAAGTAGCTCTTCCTTCTCTTGATAATTGGGAGCATCCGGAAATGATTTGTGTTATTTTTATTTCTTTATTGATTTGCATCGTTTGTAGGCTACCTTTCTTCCAGTGAAGGGACTCACAATGTTAAAACAGATAAAACACAATAAATTACTGATTAAAAAGCAATTAAACTATGCCACTAATCAAAAATCCGTTAAGTAATTTGAAAACATTTAAAACTATAAAAGCAAACTTAAAAGAGCAAAAGACCAGCCTCCAGGACAGATAATTGTTATTAAAATTATTAAAAGCTGCCTTAAAATGTTGCCAGAAGGATAAAAGGGAGGAGGCTAATCTATGGTGGCCATACTTTGAGTTTGCATTGAAAGCAGGCCTTATTGCATGCAGAATACTACACAAGCAATACAAGCATAATGAGAACTCATCAGACTTTATAACAGAGATAAGAAAAGCTACTATTTCAATTTTCTTGAAACTCTCAACCAATATGACTACTACTTTTTGGTTGTAAGAGTAACTTCTCCAAGGTCTGCTTTATAATCCACATGAATCCAAGAACAATCTATGGAGTAAATCCAACTGTTAAATTCAACTAGACTAGATACACTAGCTGGATAGCCCAGCTGCGTCCCTATCTTGATGTTGGGGCGCTCATCACCTTGGTACATGAGCTTGTAATCTCGAGATTAGACCACTGCAATGCGCTCTACGTGGGGCTACCTTTGAGGTTGATGCGGAAGCTCCAAGTGGTACGGAACGTGGCAGCCAGACTCCTTAGTGGAGTGAGAAAATACCAACATATTTTGCCCACTCTGGCCGCTTTGCATTGGCTGCCCATTCGGTTCTGCATTGACTTCAAAGTTTTAATGCTTACGTATAAACCCCTAAACAGTTTAGGGTCTCGATACTTGGCAGAACACCTACTCCCACCAAAATCTGCCCGTATCACTCCATCGGGTCAGGAGGTGAGGCTGAGGAGCTTGACGCTGAGGGAGGCCCAAAAGAAAAAAACAAGAAACCGAGCCTTCTCAGCGGTAGCTCCTCAACTCTGGAATAACCTTCCTCCGGAGATTCGTGCGGCCCCTTCGCTGGACATCTTTAAAAACCAACTGAAAACTTGGATGTTTGTGTAGTAGGCCTTCCCTCCAGCTAATGCTTGATATTTTTTCCTTTTTCTTTTTTTAATATTTTCTCTTTTTCCCTTCTTTCATCTTGATTAACTTCTTTATTGATGTTTAAACTTTGTTATATTTTATATATGGTTATTTATGTTGGTAGCCACCTAGAGTGGTCGTTTGACCAGATAGGCGGGATATAAATAAATAAATAAATAAATAAATAAATAAATAAATAAATAAATAAATAAATAAATAAATAAACAAACAAACAAACAAACAAACAAACAAACAAACAGCCAACTCTAGTCATATGTAAATTTCATTGACTCAGTAGGTTCAATCTACTAGGGATAAACATTGCTATTTTTTATTTTTGTTTGTTTCCTGACCTATTAGTGTAATGCACTATTCTGGGTGGTTAACAAACAACGACATCAGGCAAACAATGGCAAATAAAGCAACAGTGAAAACCATAAAAAAATTACAAGACAAATTAAATCAAATGTTTTTACTTCAAAGTTATCTCACTTTAAGTTGCCTATTACTATCTCCCTTAAGGTACTTGATCATATTAAGTACAAATGAAATTGCTTCATTTAGTAAGAAATATCATCTACAGTGCTGAAGGCAAGACAAATCTCGTGTTATACACTAGTCAATGTTGGCTTAATTAAAAAACAATTAACAATTCATTTCTCACCTCTTAATTTAGCTTCACAATGATAAGAGAGGATAACTCATAAACATATATTAACAAAATATAATGTTCTTCCATGCTTCCTAATTAGCTGTGAAACCATACTCCTAGCAACTCAGTTAACAAGGAGTAGTTATCTTGTGGTTTAAAATGGAAACACTGTAATAATCAATCTTAATTTATGCCTCTATTTTAATTTCTTTTGTCTTAAAATGAGTTGGTTCAACCCAGATGGGTTCATCTGAAAAATTGTTTCCACAAACATCCTGAATTCTGAGGAGTCCAAAAATAGTCTTTAGGGCTGCTATCTAAAATTATGTAGTACTGAATGAATATAGACACAATAGAACAACACAAGCTCTCTTCTGCACTTCTGGATATGCAAAGCATCTTGTAACAGGTAGCCCATACAAATGAACAAAGCATTATAGAATAATCTCTTCTACTGCAAGGTAGGTGGGTTGTCTGTATTATCGTGCCAACAGGAAAGGAGGACATCACTACAGAACAAATGCAGATGAAGTGTGATACTATGCGTGAAGAAATAGTAGTCTGTAACTACTCAGTGTAACTTCTAGAAGTAGCAAAGAGTAATTTTAGAAAAAGAGGTGTTTTTCTTCTTCTGCAACTAGAGAAGGTATGTACAGTAGATCGTTAGAGAGCAGATATATAAATATCATGTGTGACATGGGATTTGGGATTCAGCAAAATTTTGCAGATTTCTGAAGGTTTAAAATCCTACATACATGCTATTTCATTTATTTGTGTGGGATGGCTGTTAACTCTGTGCAGGAAGAAGCCTGAAAAATCATACACACACAAACACACACACACAAACAAACAAACAAAAACCCTAAGATGAAGGACAGTTTGTTCAATTCCTTTTTAGTGAGCAGAGGCTGAATGTCAGAAACAGTCATAGCAGGCTCTAAGCAGTATCTGCCTACGCAGCAAGTCTAATGAATGGCAATTACATGGAGGTTTTTCAACCTTGCTACTACTGCATCTTGTACTAAAACTACAGCTGAAACTTGATGCTGTCTCTCTCCATCCAGGCACCAACTGTAATTTTCTTTCAGTAGCCCAGAGAATGACAGGAGACTGTGTGGGAGAAGTGGCAGCTTTTATCTGCTTGGTAGTCTAGCTGTCAAATTATAATCTTTTGAAATTTCAGTTCCTATGGGAATAACATTTTAAAATGCATTTGTATTTAAATATAGCAAAAATTCTAATTCTAATGTCTCTTTGCAGTTGTCAGGTGGTCTATCTCATAAATATTAAAGGAAGGCAGCACAAGAAAGTCTCAAACCAGCATTTCCGTATGTATAAATTGCAATCTCAACATGACAACTTTGTGAAGATGCCATGAAAACCCAGGATTTGTCATTTTTCATACTGAATCTCAGGCTAAAATCTGCTTTAAGCCATAGAATCTGGATGATGTCAACATCCGGCAATGGAGATCCTTAATGTGATTTAATTTAGCATGTCGTCTTCTCCCCACCCCCTCTTTTTCAGGTTCTGGGGATTCTTTTTGCCCTGGAAAAGCCTTTGGGAGCCTTGGGATGCAGGCCAGCCTTTCATATCAGAAAACTGCTGCCAGATCACCAACAGAGTTTTCTCAATGGTCTTGCCATTTTTCTTCTGGCCTGCCCTGGCAAAAGGGAAACTAAGTGCCCCCCTCCCTGTTGTCTTTTTGCCAGCATGTAAACACTTTTAAAAAATCCAGATAGGCTGTTGGCAACTGCCTAGCTGCTGAATGTGCAACACATGTTTCACAGGGATATTTTGCTAAGTTTCGTTTTGAATTATTTTTGAAGTGGGTCTTTTAATGCTATAGTAGTTGGTCTTGTTGAATGTGTTCTTTTATTTAATGTTACTATGAGCCTCTCTGCAGAAAAAGTTGTTTTAATTCAAACACATACATAAATAAACCAGGAAATAAATAAACATACTGACTGCTGGTTTGGTTATCTGACTGAGGAGCTAGAGGATAGGAGTTCAATTCCCCACTATGCCTCCTTGGGAGGTGTTGGACTCATTGATTCATAGGATCCCTTCCAGCCCTGCAGTTCTAAAATACTCATCCAGTTAAGAAACCTTGCGACAGAATATATTTGAATACAATTCAGAAAAAACAGAGTATTTGCTTAAAGTTTGTTTCTTTTGCATCAATATATATTTGGGAATCAGGCAAGCAAGGGCTCTGGTGACTTAAGTGGCTTCAGAACCACTTGGGAGTAGCACAGATCAGTGTTAAAACTCTCTTGCCACGGCAATGAGAAAAGCAGTCATGGCTTCATTGACTGAGGAACAGCTGAGAACAGCCGTCTGCATTTTGTGGCCACACAACCTATTTCAGTGATGACAATTTTCCATACGAAGAACTCAGAAGGATAATCCTCATTTTGTTTTTTTGTTTTGTTTTTTATCATTTTTAAATTAAATACAGTGGACCCTCGACTTACAGACTTTTCGAGTTACAGACTTCTCTGGACGCAAAATTTAGATTTGACTTGCAGCCGGAGAATCAACTTACAGACCAGAAAAAAAACCAAAATGGAACAAAAATAGAATAAAAACTGCCAGTTATGGGATTAATCGGTTTTCAGTGCATTGTAGGTCAATGGAGATTCGACCTACAGACTTTTCGACTTGCAGCCACCGTTCCAATACGGATTAATTCCGTAAGTAGAGGGTCCACTGTAAATAGTGACAACACTAGCATAAAATGTGTATACATACAATACAGAACTATAATTCCCCTACTGTGCCACCCTCACCCTCAGGACTAGGTAACCAGAAATATCCTTTTAACCCCTTTTCATCCCATTCCACTCCAAAAATAAATTGATTCTTCTGATGGCTTATGACCTTTCCCTTTCACAAAGACATGCTTCAAATATAAATTCCATACCTCTTTAAAATTGTTATATTTTGTCATTTCCCTTCCTACTTTCATTTCACATGTTAGCTTATCATTAATTGCTGAACTCCAAATTTCTTTGTACCAGTCTTCAAGATTAATTTCCTTGTCACTTTTCCAATTCTTCACAAATATTAGTCTTGCTGATGTGACCATTATAACAATTAACTCTTTTTGTTATTTTTTAAGATGGATGTTCTTAATTATATTTAATAGGGCTATAATTGGTGATGTTTAAATATGATATCCAATAATTTCTCTAATTTTTTAAAAAAATCAGTCTCATTCTTTCTTATTTCACAAGTCCACTGCATCTGCATATAGGTCCCTTTTTCTTTTTTACATTGAAGTAGTACATTTTTATTTATTATATTCATTCTTGATGGAGTAAGGTACAATCTCCATGCAACCTTATGGAGAATCCTAATTTTGAAACATTTTCATTTGAAATTTTTCCAAGTCCGACTAGATGAAGATGAAGAATCAATCATAAGAAATAACATCTGGATAGAAAACTCACCAGACACACAGTTCACCTCATCATAGCCTTCTCCACTCAAATGAGATTCAATGTACTTCTGTTTAAATTAGTTTTTAAATCTAGTTTGGTATCTTCTAATAAGCTAATATAAACCTTTGCACAAATTAGTGTCCCCTTCTGTCTTCCTTTATGATGGTTCATGCTCCTTGTTTCGGTTATGTGTAAGATGGTAGACTTTCCTTGTCAGGGAATCATCTCATGGGGTTTCAAGGTGCTCACAGAGCATGTACAGAACATGTAAAATATGAGGCCATATTTTAATCCTGAAAGATGAGAGCTGGAGAGAATTCTTCCTGTGGTCTGAGATGTGGTGTTCATAACCATAAATAGCAGAATGACCTGTGTAAAGTGGACACTCCTCATGCTCTCTGGAATCTAAACGCAGTGCTGAAGACCAGGGACCTGCTGTCCCACCCAGTTTCAGGGATTTCTGTATAGTATCGTATGCAACTTATTTACAGATAGGCACAGTGTCTGCAGCAGATTTACTAATTCACAAGAATAGAAGAAACTAATCATTTCCAGTACTTAAACTGAGAAAAGCACAAAAAGTCACAAAGGTGTACTATTGTGAATCAACAAAACATCCTCACTTTAATTGGAAGCACCCACCTTTCTGTCAAAGCTTTGCTCTGTGTGTCTCTTGCAGCCTGAAGATCTTCTTCTAGACGTTTCCTCTCCATCTCCAATCTTTCCACTTCACTTTGAGTCCATTTTCTAGGGCTAATGAACCTCATTTCTTTTAGAAGTTCCTCCTTTTCATTGATTAACATTAATCGATCTCGTTCAGAATCCAGCACACCAGGCCAGGCCTCGCTATCCAGTTTAGCCAACTGAATTTTTATGTTTGCTATTCTAGAGGATGAAGAAACCAATTAATTTTTTTCATGCACTTTGAAACTACATATAGATTCATATCATTCACGAATAATGCTAGTTCTCTCACTTTGAAAATATAGTCTTCAGTTTGAACAGAGATATGAGATTAGTTTATAAATATTATCTAATATCTTATGCCACAGAAAATACTATCAAGTATCATATACCACAATATTGAGCAACTTGGTACTGAAGACCAGCATTTATTCATTTTCACCCATCATAGTGATTGTGACCTAATCTACCACTGACCCAAAACGGCCAAGGCTTTGCCTGATGCTTTGCACAGAAGGCATACTTCAGAATACATTTTTAAAACTTTTGGGCTTTTTCCCATGGCAGGGAAGCTGCTGCTTAATTAATTTAAAGTCTAGAATTAATAACCATCCATCCAAGCTACACTGAAGCATTCTTTGCATCTCTTAAAGCTCTGCTGCTTGATTAAGCCCAACATTGTGCTTCACTATTAAATTAGCAAAGGCATTAACCTGTAATCTGTGAATTCGTCCATGCATTTCTAAAGAACATGGTCTGGAAGGATTGCTCTGCTATGATTTGATAACTTCTATCAGCATGCTCATGATATAAGATCCTATTTGTTCATAATGTTTTCAGTTTTATATTCAGTTTCATTCTAAACCACATGACTTATAAAGCTAAACAACATACAAAAAGTAAAACACACTTCCTCCCAGTCAGTTCATAATTTGCATCTAACTGAAAGACACGATTCCACATGTCCAGCTAGAAATCTTAGCCATACTAGAAATGCAACTGTGTACAAGTTCACTCTCACATTCTACATATTTGCTTTGTTGAGCAGGTATGTCTCCCTTACAAGCAAGCTGTTTATTCAGATTACGAATTGTGCTTATTTGAACTCAGTAGCATTAAAAAAAACCAATTACCTTCGCTTAGCCTCTTCGTATTGGAGGCGTAGTCTCACTTTCTCAGCCAACTGATTATTACTGCTTACAATAAACTAAGGGAGAAAACACTGTAAGTTTAATCAGTCATGACTGTAAATTTGTCATGTCAACAACATGTGTCAAAGCCAAAGTTCAACATAAGCATTAAAAAGATAAGAAATGACACAAATCTGAATCATATTTACTTCCCTAATTCCACACCTAAGTGACTCAGAGAAACTGAATGTTAAAATATTTGCCTGAAATATTTATGTAAAAACATATCACATTACAACAGAACACCGTGAAATAGCTCTGATGGAATTAAATAACAGTGAGGGCCTGGACAACATTTTACATACATTTCCAGAAACATCTGTTTGGGAGCCAGCATCGAGATACTGCCTAGGTAACGAGAAACTGGAGCTTTCCAAAGATGTGCTGCTGGTCCATGGATCTGAATGTGATCCTCTATCCATCACAAAACTAGCCTTTAGCCTGGCAAGACTCTAGAACAAGAAGAAAACAAATTCAACTCCTGATTGCTTCACTGATCAAAATGCTTTGAAGAAGACAATTAAGATGGAGGAAGAATGTGAGGGGGATATACTTCATAAAAATCAGTCTCTTTCATCCATGTGAAAATATGCAGACATAAAATTGTATCTCCTTCTTCTTAATATCTTTTTTTAAACAGACATGCAGTGGAGGAGTTAAGACAGAGACAGAGTTATTTTACTTTATGAAAAAAATGTACAGGAGATTCGTTAATTTTGCTTCTATTAACAGAGATAATTTCATTTTCCTGTTCATGACAAACTATTTCTGAACTGGCAATTACAAAAACTCATACAACGGTACCTCAGTTTATGAATGCCTCGGTTTATGTAATTTTCAGTTTACGAACCGAAATCCAAAGAAAATAATGCTCCAATTTACTTTTTCCCCCCGCTGTATGAAAGGGTTTCCCCAAGATGCATTGCACCTGGAAGTTTCTAATGCCACCCCTGTTCCTAGCGCAATCCGCATTTCAGTTTATGAAATTTCCGCAGTACGTAACATCACAGAGGACACATTAATTTCGTAAACTGAGGTACACCTGTAGTTGCTGGGGTGGTACTCCCAGCACAAATTGTTCACCAAACTGGTCCCATACCTCAAGGAGATCTTGCTTCTCTTGCTCGCCTGATGTTATGGCTTTCTTGATAGCTTTCATTTCATTTAAGATGGCCTGTGCCTCATCAAGTTTATATCCACCTTGAGTATCAGCCATTTTCATATCAATTCTTCAAGATAGCAGTGTATAAAAAAAGAAGAAACACTGTTACTAACAGGAAGGCAAGACAGAATTATAAGGACAGGAGGCTCAGCCCTCCTATTTTTGTCTTTAACACAGATTCCCTACCCCAGTGGTTCCCAGCCTTGAGGACCCATTGGTTCTTGGACGAAAACTCCCAGAAACCTCCACCACTAGCTGTGCTGGCCAAGATTTCTGGGAGATGTAATCCAAGAACATTTGGGGATCCAAGGTTAGGAACCACTGCTGTAGCCATACATGACAAACAGCTAGCTAGATTTTAAAACTTTTTTTTGGTCAGAAAGTCAAGATCGTTAACTTACTTCTTTAGTGTCTGGAAACCAAGTTCCTTATACTGGAGTTCCTGTCTCATGTGAGCAACTTCTCTCTTGAGTTTGTTAACCTGCAAATTGTAAAGAAGCTATTTTCTTATTTTAATCATTATTTTTTAATTAAAAATCTTTGTAAACCTTTCAAGGCACACTTGTGCATTTCCTATTTTCCACAGAAAAGCAGTATGGTTTAATTATTGGCTTAATGATAATAAATATGCAAGTACTAAGAAGATAAATCTATAGCTGCTTATATGAGTTAGAAAATTTCCTTAATTTCATTGGGCTTTACTTCTGAATAGTTACATATAGAATTCAGTTATAAAACAAATCACTGCCTGGGGTATCACAATAAATGTGGATCAAACTAGCCTCCATTTGAGTTCAGGTAATTCTCCTTGCCTCCACCTGTCAGAATTTATCATGCCAATAGCTTAAAACCATATGTGAACAGAGATGAGGTTATTCCTACATGTGTCAACTGAAAGGATGGGAAGAGGAGTGTGGTGTTTACTGTTACAGAATCATTCTGACATAACAATGATGATGTATTTTACAAAATTACTGTCCAGACTTTTGGTGTTCTTAGACTGTGAAGTACCTTTCCATGTTAGTAGGATGAAGCATCAAATGAAAAAGCATCTTCACCATAAAAAGGTCAGCAGAGACAAGACCACTTTCATGTCAATTAAGCAATTAAGAGCACCAAGCTTTTGCTTCACAATAAAAGGACCTTCCCGCACAATCTGAAACTTACAGTGTTTGACAGGATTCAGGACTAGCACTCAAAACTCCACATGAATATCATGGTGCTTTGCCTTTGCATTTCCCCTCCAGGCCTGAACCTCATGCCACAACTGCCTATATCTCCCAAGCAGCATCTATAGACATGCCTCCTGTCTTTACAAGAAAGTATCACAACTAATCACATACGAAAAAGCTTGTTCAAATCATTCTGGTTTGAAAAACTAGAAGCCCATGAGAAGCAGAGAAAAAAGGCAGTTTGGGAGCAAAAAGGGCTGGACCAGTTCAGATCAGCCTTTGCTTTATGTGGTCAGTAAAAAAAGGCCCATTTTATGAGCAGAAAGTAAGGGGAAAGAGTAATGGATGGAAAGGTGAATGTGGTGATTCCTGTTACAGCATCATTCCCACAATCAAAGTCAGAGAAATCCATAGATATCTTATTAAAATAATAGAAATATTAAAATAAATTTATCCATGCTTGGCCCTGTGCTTGCCCTTGTTCATTGTGATTGCCTCTTCATCCTCACTGATTGTCCTAGTTTGTCAATGCACAAACACAGTGCAGTTCCCTAGTACAAAACACAAGACACTATACGGAATTCTGGCATACATAATACGAGCCTGGATCTCCATAACAAACTGGAATGTGACTGACAAGGAGGGAGAATGGGTGAGAGTAATGTATGATCACAGTGCTCATTCACTGCTTGATAAACTGTGATATATGAAACTGTAGAAAGGTATCTGTTTCATATTTCTGTTGTTACAGCATTTCTGCACTGGGAGAATGAAACAGATAAGTAAATGTGAAGCCTCTGAAACATTTCAGAGGTTGTTATTGTTGTTGTTGATGACGACGACGACGACAACAACAACAACAACAACAACAACAACAACAACAACAACAACAACAACAACAATGCACCAGACATAACAGTAATAGAATGAAGAAAGGTCCAAATTATTGACATTGCAATTCCGGGGGATCGCAGAGTTGAAAATAAAGAATTGGAAAAACTAACAAAGTACAGAGAACTAGCAATCAAACTTCTTGCTCTGGAAGAAACGCATTTCAGTGGTCCCTGTAGTCATTGGGGCTTTGGGAATATTATCAAGAAATTTGACACAGCAGTTGCAGATCTCAGAAATCACACCATCAGAGCTACAAAAAACGGCAATGTTAGAAACAGCATACATACTGCACTGATATTTAACAGATACTTAGGTTTTTGGTTAAAACTTGTATCTGTTATATAATACCAATATTTTTATAATTTTGCCTGGTGTTACTGAACAAGAACAAGAACAAGAACAACAACAACAACAACATGCCATCAAGTTGACTCCAACTTACAGCAACCCTTTCCATGGTTTTGGAGGTAGAGAACACTGGTGGTTTGCTATTTTCTTTTTCTGAGGACATGCTGGGACAATGGGGCTTGCCCATGGCTACACAGGCTAGCTCTTCCTAGGAGGCCTAGGGGGGAAATCAAACTCCCAATCCCTGGTACCACAGCCAAACCACTGAGCTATCCAGCGAGCTATTTCAGATGTTATGCCCAATTCCTTCTCAGAGATGTTTCTGTAACTATTTTATTAATAAAGGCAGGAACTGGGAAAACACACATATGCGTTAATGCACCCATGCACGCGCACACTACACACAACACTGTTTTGGACAAGAACTACCAGAACCCCTACCCAGCACAGCCATTCTGGATGGAAGAGAGTACAGTTTTGGGACATTGTATCGGCTCCGTGGAATCTCAATTGTGGGGTTCCGCAGGGCTCGATTATCTTACCAATGCTGTTTAATATCTACATGAGGCTGCTGGGCCAGGTCATCAGGGGTTGTGGGGCTTCGTGTCATCAGTATGCTGATGACACCCAGCTCTACATCTCCTTTTTTCCTACAACAGTGAATGCTGTTCCGTCCCTTCAGCGCTGTCTGGATGCCATACTGGGATGGATGAGGGAATGGTCTGAGGCTGAACCCAGACAAGATGGAGGTCCTGAGGGTGGGTGGCCCAGACATTGGTGGTTTGGGAAACTCCCTCACTTTTTTGGGGTGTGTGTGACTCTCACCACAAAGACTGAGGTTCACAGCTTGGGGGTACATCTTGATCCGGTGCTTACCATGGAAACTCAGGTAACATCAGTGGGCCGCACTGCCTACCTCCATCTTTGGCTGATTGTCCAGCTGCGTCCCTATCTTGATGTTGAGGCCCTCACCACTGTGGTCCATGCACTTGTAGTCTCGAGATTAGACTACTGTAATGCGCTCTACGAGGGGCTACCTTTGAGACTGATGTGGAAGCTTCAAATGGTGCAGAATGCGGTGGCCAGACTTCTTACTGGGGTTAGAAAACATCAACATATCTCCCCCACTCTGGTGGCCTTGCATTGGCTACCTGTTCATTTCCGCATTGATTTCAAAATACTAATGATGACATATAAAGCCCTAAACGGTTTAGGACCTCAATATCTGGTGGAACATTTTCTCCCACCTAGATCTACCCGCTCTAGCCCTGGAACAATCTCCCCACAGAAATTTGTCTAGCTCCCTTGCTGGGCATTTTTAAGAGCCAACTCAAGACCTGGCTCTTCAGACAGGCCTTCCCTCCTGTCGATACCTAACTTATTTCGCCATCCTCCAGTATCATAATATTGCTGTTTTATTTTATTTTAATACCATTTTTAGCCGCCCAGAGTAGACTTCGGTCTAAATGGGCGGGATATAAATTAATTAAATAAATAATATTAAAATAATAATAAAAGATTTCAGGAGTCATAATCAAAACAATAACTTTTACAATCTTTGACTATAAGCATTACAACTTTATTAATTCAGCATTAAAAGAATGTAAAAGATACTCTATTTTCCTCCTTACCCTAGATTTTGTAGTAGCAATTTCAGCTTTAAGAATTTCTGGATCATATTTTGAGCTGGAAGAGGAACTGGACACTACTAGAATAAAAGAAAAAGAAACAAGCAAAGTTTAAAGCATACCAGGGACAGCCAGAGACCGTATATATTAAAAAGTACAGTATTTACCTTGAAGCATTTGAACAGGATATGAACACAACATTTTTGGTTGAGCATCTAAATGTTTCTAAAGAAACAAGGGTTGGAAAGAGAAAAATGGAAAGAGCAACAGCTGCACTCATTTCAACAGAAGGTTGTCTTAAATGGCAATTCCAAGGTTTCAAAATAGCATTCTTTTTCACTCTTCCTTTTCTCTTTTATTTATGTTTTCCATAATTAATCCATTTTTACAAGAAATTGTGACAGAAGTCACTGAATCAGTTTACATTAATAAACCTAGTTTGGAACATTTTAACTCACCATACCATATTCAGACACAGACAGCTATATTATGTGCTGTAATTTAAGGCTGTTTATCAAAAGTCATTTCTGCTTGAAAGACAAAATGATATACAAGTGACTCTTCTTTTCACTGCACTTTCAAAAAGGAAATCCATTTTTAATAGAGAACAGTGTCTTGGCAGCAGGAGCCGATGCAAGGAAAACTGAGACAGAAATGTCAATGGCTCACACAGTTCCCGTATTATTTATGGATAAATGATTTCTGTGCATTGTTATCCATATTTCTAGAGTAGCTCCAAGCTTTAAATTTCAAAAGGCAAGTCAGAAAACTACAATGTTCCAGATGGACTGAACTCCCCATGAATTCTCATCAACAGCTATGATGGTTAGGGCTGATCTGTAGGGCTAGAGTTGCTTCATTTTAGCACAACTGGAAAAACTGAACAAATACCAATAACAAAACCAATCAATTACTCACAACTAGTCTGAGATCCCAATTTGTGTTCCCAAACATCATGGAGTTGTTGGTATTCTTGCTGAGCCAGTTCAAGTCTCTGCTGCTTGACCTGGTAGATCTCCTTCTGAGCAGTCAGTGCTTCTTGTGCCAGTACAAGATAGTCCTTCAGCATGTGCTCCTGCTCTCTCCGCCATTGTACTCGAGGATCCTCTATCTGGGTAGTTTCTTTAAAATATATGTATATCTTTATTCAGAAGGATAGAACTACTGTACTACTAAAACAAGCCACTGCAGCCATTCCTAGCATGAAACAAAAATGTTCAATTCATTCTCTTTTCACATGTTATTTAATTATTTACTTATTAAGTATAATTACATCCCACTTTATTATCAGGAGACCTCAGGACAGGGCAGAGGAAACTTAAAACAGTTTAAGGTTGTTTAAAGCACTAAAAAAAGATAAGCAAATATGAACCATTTAAACCTGCCTAATTACAGAAGGTAACAGACCTACTCAAGCCACTACCAGTTTGGCATACCTGCCTCCAAAGACAATATATGATTTGATGGCACATCAAAGGCTAGCAAATTTCATTTGGCACAAGGTTTTATGAATGACAAATGCATGCACGGGTTGTTGGCTACATTGGAAAATTATTTTACACAGTTGAGTGGGGGTATGAACAATGGGGTGAGAAGGAGGCAACTATCGAGGTGGTGCTAGGTAGGGGAAGGAATGGTGGTGGGAGTAGAACATGCCATGTAGGAGAAGACAGGTTAGATATATTACATCTATCCTCTCTTCTAGTCCTACCCCCAACCAGATGGTATCAGGTGACCATATCAGCAAACCATCAAGTCACACAGTGCAGTTGATGAATGCCAGGTCAGTACAGAATAAGACTGCCCTCATCCATGATGTAATTTTGGATGAGGGTGCTGACCTGGCGCGAATTACTGAGACCTGGGTGAGAGAGGAGGGTGGTGTTCCCCTCTCCCAGCTGTGTCCACCTGGGTACTCGGTCCAGCACCAATGTCGCTCAGAGGGTCGGGGAGGGGGAGTTGCTATAGTCTATAGGAGTTCTATCTCCTTGACCAGGCTTCCTATCCCTTTGAGAGGAGGTCTTGAGGGCCTGTACTGTGTGTTGGGCTTACAAGACAGACTGGGGATTCTGTTGGTATACCACCCACCCTGCTGCGTACAAGCAGTCTCCCTGCCTGAGCTGACGGAGATAGCTTCGGACCTGGTGTTTAGGACTCCCAAGCTGTTGGTGCTGGGGGACCTCAACATTCATGCCGAGGCTCCCTTGAGTGGGGCGGCTCAGGACTTCATGGCCGCCATGACAACCATGGGCTGCCTCAATGTGTCATCGGCCTGACACATGAGAAGGGCCATATCTTGGACCTGGTTTTCTTAACGGTACTGGAAGATGGTGGTTTGGATGTTGGTGCTGGGGGACCTCAACATTCATGCCAAGGCTCCCTTGACTGGGGCGGCTCAGGACTTCATGGCCACCATGACAACCATGCGGCTGTCCCAATGTGTCGTCGGCCCGACACATGAGAAGGCCCATACCTTGGACCTGGTTTTCTTAACGGGACTGAAAGATGGTGGTTTGGATGTGGAGGGGCTGGTTGTGACCCCATTGTCATGGTCAGACCACTTCCTGGTCAAGTTTAGTCTATTAGCTTCTTCTCCCCTCTGCAAGGGTGGGGGATCTATTAAGATGATCCACCCTCAGAGACTAATGGATCCGGATGGTTTCCTGAATGCTCTGGGGGATTATCCGTCTGATATGGTTGGTGCTCCTGTCGAAGCTTAAGTCACCCTATGGAATAGGGAGGTGACCCGGGCGGTTGACACGATTGCGCCTAAGCGCCCTCTCCCTGCACGCAGAGCCCAGACAGCTCCTTAGTATACATCTGAACTGCGGGCGATGAAGTGAGAGGGGAGACGGCTGGAGCGCAGGTGGAGGAAATCGCACTGGGAATCTGATCGAACACGACTTAGATCCCATTATTGGGCCTATTTCGTGGCAACACGGCTGGCGAAATGGCAATATTTCTCCAACAGTATTGCTTCCTCAGAATGTCGTCCAGCAGAGCTGTTTCGGGTGGTCTGGGATCTTCTTCAACCGGGAAATCCGGTGGAGGTCACGGACTGCTCATCAGCTCGCTGTGATGAGTTTGCCATCCATTTTGAGGGGGAAATCGCTCAGATTCGCAGTGGGTTGGACACCACAGTTACTGCAGAATCAGAGGATGTCTCCAGTGCACCGTGCTTAGGTCAAGTATTAATGGATGAGTTACAATTGTTGAGACCTGAGGATGTGGACAGGGTGCTTGGATCTGTCCGTTCTACCACCACTCCGCTCGACCCTTGCCCATCCTGGCTAATTGGAAGATCTGCCAGGGGGGTTCACACCTGGGTCCAGGAGGCTTTGAGAGAGGGAGTGGTCCCTGCCACCTTGAAAGAGGCGGCAATTTGTCCACTCCCTAAAAAGCCTAACCTGGACCCAAGGGTGGTGGTTAACTACCAACCAGTAGCGAACCTCCCTTATTTGGGCAAAGTGTTGGAGCGGATTGTGGCTGGGCAACTCCAGGCGCTGCTGGATGAAACGGATTTTCTGGATCCATTTCAATCGGGTTTCAGGCCGGGTTTTGGTGGAGACTGCCTTGGTCGCCCTGTACGATGACCTTTGCTAGGAGAGAGACATGGGGAGTGTGACCCTGTTGATACTCCTGGACTTCTCAGTGGCTTTCGACACCATCGACCATGGTGCCCTTCTGGATAGGCTGGCTGGGTTGGGAGTTGGAGGCACTGTTTTATGGTGGTTCCACTCGTTCCTGGCTGACCGTGTCCAGAGGGTGGTGCTGGAGGACAATTGCTCTGCCCCATGGCGTTTATGCCATGGGGTTCCTCAGGGCTCGATACTGTCCCCCATGCGTTTCAACATCTACATGAAACCTCTGGGAGAGGTCATCAGGAGGTTTGGGCTGAGGAGTCAGCAATATGCTGACGACACTCAGCTCTACCTCTCATTTTCCACCAATCCAGGTGAGGCAGTTTCTGTGCTGAACTCGTGTTTGGACCTGATAATGGACTGGATGAGGGTTAATGAGAGAGCCTCGTGGCGCAGTGGTTAAATCGCTGTACTACAGCCAAAACTGTGCTCATGACCTGGGGTTCAATTCAGCCTTCTATCCTTCCGAGGTCGGTAAAATGAGTACCCAGCTTACTGGGGGGGCAATGTGTAGCCTGCATAATTAAATTGTAAACCGCCCAGAGAGTGCTTGAAGCGCTATGGGGCGGTATATAAGCAGCACACTTTTGCTTTTAATAAATTGAAACTCAATCCAGACAAGACGGAAGTGCCGTTAGTAGGTGCTCCGTCGGACAGGCTGGAGGGCCATTTCTCTGCCCTGAATGGGGTTACACTCCCCATAAGGGGCAGGGTCTGCAGCCTGGGGGTGCACCTGGACCCCAGTCTAACTCTGGAAGACCAAGGTGAACTCAGTGGCCAGGGGCACCTTCCTTCAGCTGCGGAAATTATACCAGCTACGGCCCTACCTGGACGAGCGGAGTCTCATGACAGTCACACATGCACTGGTAACATCCCGCATAGATTACTGCAATGCCCTTTACGTGGGGCTGCCTTTGAAGATGGTCCGGCAACTGCAACTGGTCCAGAATCGAGCTGCGTGGCTGGTGAGTGGTGCGGCCGCTAGGGAACATATCCAGCCAATTCTGTTTAAGCTACATTGGCTACCAGTTGCTGCTCGGGCCCAATTCAAAGTGCTTGTTTTGACATATAAAGCCCTAAACGGCTTGGGCCCTGGATACCTGAAGGACCGCCTCCTTCCATATGAACCTACCCGGCAGTTAAGATCTAGCCATGGGGCCCTTTTGAAAGAGCCGCCCCTTAAGGAGGTAACAGGGATGGCTTGTAGACTAAGGGCCTTTTTGGCAGCTGCCCCCAGACTATGGAACGCCCTCCCAACTGAGATTCGTCTGGCGCCGACACTGATGACATTTCGGCGCCAGGTCAAAACCTTTCTCTTCCAGAAGGCTTTTAATTGAAATAATATTAGCTGTCGGTCCAATGGCAATTTTTATATATATTTTAATTGCATTTTAATTGTTCTGAATTGTTATTGTAATTTAAATGTTGTAAGCCGCCCAGAGACCTTTGGGTAGTGTGGGCGGCATATTAAATAAATAATTAAATAATTAAATAATTAAATAATTAAATAAATAAGAAATTTAAAATCCAATTAAATAACCAATGTTTATACTTCTGGCATTTCAATTCCTTTTCACAGCACTGACCCCATCCTGTACTTGTGCACTCCAGCATATGCATAAAAATCTGCCAAAGAAGGCAACATTCCATAATGGAAAGTGGACTGCAGTCCATAAAACCTCCTATCAAATAAAACTTTTAAATCTTTTAACATGCTGCAACTTTCGCTGCAGCAGACTAACATAGCTACTCTATGGGAATGCCTGCTAACGAAATTTAATGACACTGGTACTTATTAAATATCAAATATCAATTTCTTCAAAAAAGAGCCCCATTTCTCTTTCTTAAAGCTTTTTAAAAATCCCATTGAGGAAACTGGAGTGCAATCTCGGCTTTGGTCCTTGCTGATATTATGCTTTTCAGAATCACTTATTCCTCTACTGAAATATAAAGCATAATAGTTCTTTCCTGGTTACAATTTACAATCTTATAATTTAATGTAAATATAAATATAAATAATATCTTAGGATTTGGCAAGTTAGTTTAAGAAAATTGAATAAGATGCAGAAACCATCCATAATTTAGCAGTATCAGAATGATGCTCTGGGCACCTATCAGTATTGTCCTAATATGCCTAGGTACAGAGGGCTTCAGCATGTCATTATAGTCATTTTTCTTAAAAGAAATTCTGAAAACTCTTCTAAATTAAGACATAAAGCAAGCCTTGAGTTGCCCCACCCTCAAATACAGATACATGGTTGTGCCTTACACTAGGTAAGTCTACTTTGCACAATGTCATCTATACACTAGAGGTTAAATATTTGAATTTATGTTCCATTCTGCTTGCTGAGCAAGTATGGAGAAAATATGCCTTCTGATTCTCTAAGAGCTTCTATGGGGATTTTGTTTTAAAGTCAGGAACAGGAGTTCCAGTCCTTCCGCCAGCTTTAAATGCTCCGGGCTGTCTCTGCTCATCATGCTTCAGTGAGGATGCCTAGCTACCAGTCATGAATAAATGATCAGACGGGGCTGCAGGATACCAAAGGAGCCTTATCTGCATAACTTACGAGTTCGCTTAAATATTTCATAAAAACTGTTTTGTCAAGGAAAGCATCAAAGGGATACCAGGAAGCTGGAAGTCTTTCTTTGGGGTTGAATGAACTATAATCCAGAAAGCGCCTGCCACAGACTCAAGCCAAAACATTTAATTTTACCAATGGCTGGAGGATGGCAGTATGATGGCTACAAGTCGGTACAACTCATTTCAGCTGGCAGGCAGTGCGTGGAGTCACCATGCATCCTATTAAATGCACAGAATATTCAGGACAGCGCACAAAACGTATAGTAAAATGCTCAATCGTCTTTCCATCCACATTTCACACTTCTGCTTTTGCACCTGGCATAGTCCTCTTCAAGGCTCTCTTAAGTTTCATCTTCCAGAGTGTCTCTACCCTATCTGGCTAACATGCAACAAACAAGTGTAAATATTTATGACCATCTGTTCCCCCATATTTTTCCCCTCTCATTTCTAGCATTAAAAGCTTTGCTATATTCAAGCATGGGAGCAGGGAGAGTCCAGGAGAGACCAACAGATGCAAGGAATCCTTGGCAGCCTATTCTTGACCTCTGAAAAATGGAATCAAACATTTCTCACTGCCAGTTTTTCATGACATTTCAACCACTGCAAACATAATATGACAACAGTGGCAAATATTATGACTTTTCCAAAGGGGAAAAAAAACCTTTCTCAGGGATATGGATACATACCATTAATGGCAACCTTAAAAGGTAATATGCGAACGTGCCCCACCTTTCAGAAGTTGAAGACTTTGTCCCCCTGTCCCACACATCCCATGTCCCACAACTTCCCTACACTGAATATGAGAGCATCATAACCTTCAGACAGGATATTGGATTTTTAAAAAAATTATTTCTGAAAAATCATGGCATAACTCTACAGTGCCTGTAAAGTTTCATCCAGTCTGTTAAGTCAGGTGGTATATAAATAAAATAAAATTAATTAATTAATTTTCAACTAGAAAATGAATAATCAACTTCAGAACATGCACAAGTACTGTCTTTGACTTAGCCCAGCTACTACACTAAAACAGTTGTAAAATACCATATAAGTCTATAACTTGATTGCAAAATATACATTGTATTTAAGCAAATTTTAAAAATATTTTGTGTCTGGAGAACAACTCCTGGCATTTGTGTCAGAGATGATGTAGTGGGGTAATAGTTTTGGCTTCTTCCCATACAGCAGGGGAACTATAGGAAATGAAGCTGCAGGAAAACTACTTAGTAAGAATCCTAAAGTTCTTGTTACATGCCTCAAGTGACCCAAAGAGGGCTTTTGAAGTATGTGAGGTACTTATTTTAACCTCTTACGAGTTGCATCCCTCCCCATTCAGTTTCCATGGCTGGGTGATTATTATTATTATTATTATTATTATTATTATTATTATTATTATTATTATTATTATTATTATTATTATTATTATTATTATTATTATTATTATTATTATTATTATTATTATTTATTGTATTTATACCCCGCCTATCTAGTCATTTCGACCACTCTAGGCGAATGATGATTTGAACCCAGGTCTTTTAAGTCAGGGGACATGGTGGCACTGTGGGTTAAACCGCAGAAGCCTCCGTGCCGCAAGGTTAGAAGACAAGCAGTCGTGAGATCGAATCAATGGGATGGAGTGAGTTCCCGTCGCTTGTCCCAGCTCTGCCCAACCTAGCAGTTTGAAAGCATGTAAATGCAAGTAGATAAATAGGTACCACCACGGTGGGAAGGTAATGGCATTCCATGTCTAGTTGCACTGGCCACGTGACCATGGAAACTGTCTACAGACAAATGCTGGCTCTACGGCTTGGAGACGGGGATGAGCACTGCCCCCTAGAGTCGGACACGACTGGACTAAATGTCAAGGGAAACCTATACCTTTAGCTTTAGCTTTTAAGTCATAGAAGGCCACTATACCTACTACACCAAACTGGGTATCCACAATAATGAAGTTAAGATGTGGTTATTCTAGGTCTTCTGGAATAATCAAGATATGATTATTCTAGATTACATTTGACTACCTTTATTCTAAAGACAAATCAGTCAAAACCACAAAACTCTACCAATGAGAATGAACAGTGTTTGCTCCAGCAGAGCATCCTCAAAACCAGATTTCTAATCTATGATATACTTTTATCTGTTTGTTTAGCTAATTGCTAACTTTAAAACTGCCCATCAAACAATTTTCAGCAAGTAGGTTCCACTATGCATTCTCTCTTTTTTTATATAGCATGGCATGGGGCTAGATCTGATGTTAGTTCTACTTAGATGAGAGCCATTGAAATCACCATAATTTGTGAGTCTAAACAAATGTACATCTTTCTTCTCTTGAGTATCTAGTCGAAGTAGGACTAATATTGGAATTAGCCCTGACATAGATGTTCGCAGCAATGCATATCAAGAGGACGAAAATACTATAAAAACACAGACTCTTCCTTTTACTGAAATACATTTGCACTTTTCCAGTTACATATTTATTTATTTATTTATTTATTTATTTATTTATTTATTTATTTATTTATTTATTTAATATGCTGCCCACACTATCCAAAGGTCTCTGGGCAGCTTACAACATTTAAAATACAATACAATTTAGAACAATTAAAATACAATTAAAATATATATAAAAATTGCCATCGGACCCACAGCTAATATTATTTGAATTAAAAGCCTTTTGGAACAGAAAGATTTTGACCTGGCGCAGAAATGTCATCATCGTTGAAGCCAGACGAATCTCAGTCGGGAGGGCATTCCATAGTCTGGGGGCAGCTGCCGAAAAGGCCCTTTGTCTACAAGCCGTCCCTCTTACCTCCTTGATGGACGGCTCTTTCAAAAGTGCCCCCTGACTAGATCTTAACTGCCGGGTAGGTTCATATGGAAGGAGGTGGTCCTTCAGGTATCCAGGGCCCAAGCCTTTTTGGGCTTTATATGTCAAAACAAACACTTTGAATTGGGCCCTGGCAGCAACTGGTAGCCAATGTAACTTATACAGAATCGGCTTGATATGTTCCCTGGCGGCCGCACAACTCACCAGCCGCGCAGCTCGATTCTGGACCAGTTGCAGTTGCCGGACCGTATTCAAAGGCAGCCCCACATAAAGGGCATTGCAGTAATCTATGCGGGATGTTACCAGTGCATGTGTGACTGTCATGAGACTCCGCTCGTCCAGCTAGGGCCATGGCTGGTATAATTTCCGCAGCTGAAGAAAGGTGCCCCTGGCCACCGAGTCCACCTGGGCTTCCAGTTTTAGACTGGGGTCCAGGAGCACCCCCAAGCTGCGGACTCTGTCCCTTAGGGGGACTGTAACCCCATTCAGGGCAGGGAAATGGCTCTCCAGCCTGTCCAGTGAAGCACCCACTAACAGCACTTCCGTCTTGTCTGGACTGAATTTCAATTTATTAACCCTCATCCAGTCCATTATCAGGTCCAGACATGAGTTCAGCACAGAAACTGCCTCACCTGGATTGGTGGAAAATGAGAGGTAGAGCTGAATATCGTCAGCATATTGCTGACTCCTCAGCCCAAACCTCCTGATGACCTCTCCCAGCGGTTTCATGTAGATGTTGAACAGCATAGGGGACAGTATCGAGCCCTGAGGAACCCCATGACATAAACGCCATGGGGCAGAGCAACTGTCCTCCAGCACCACCCTCTGGACACAGTCAGCCAGGAAGGAGTGGAACCACCATAAAGTGGTGCCCCCCACTCCCAACCCAGCCAGCCTATCCAGAAGGGCACCATGGTCGATGGTGTCGAAAGCCGCTGAGAGGTCCAGGAGTATCAACAGGGTCACACTCTCCTTGTCTCTCTCCTAGCAAAGGTCATCGTACAGGGCGACCAAGGCAGTCTCCGTACCAAAACCCGTCCTGAAACCTGACTGAAATGGATCTGACTGAGACCCTATGGATGAGTATCTAACAATAGCAGCAGTCATTTATACAGTGATTTTGATGGTAAGCCAATAATGGGAATAAGAATCACTGGGCCCAGTGATGAAGACACATAGAAGGTTATAGTTTAGAGTGGTTAAAGTGATTACTATGTTGCAGTCCCTGAAACAATCTGTATCGGAGGTCAAGCGTTACACTTCTCCCTTGAGATGTATAGGTCTGAGCAGCACACTTTTGATTATACACAGATTTTAGTTAAATAAATGAATGAATGTTTCAAAAATAACTATTCAATAAATACTCTTGTCTCTGGCCACCCAGAACCAGAGGCATGAGTTCAACACCGAAGATATAATAGTGCTCCATTTTCCCCCAAAACACAACATCTCTAATTCTGCCTCTAGATCACAAGGCCCTTTAAGGCTCATGACACACAGCACTGTATCGAAGAGAATCCTGATAGAGAGAACTCTCTCTCTCTCTCTCTCTCTCTCTCTCTCTCTCTCTCTGTGTGTGTGTGTGTGTGTGTGTGTGTGAGAGAGAGAGAGAGAGAGAGAGAGAGAGAGAGAGAACTTGTTTATGCTTTTAATTATACAAGGATTTTGAACTACATTGGGGTTTGGCACCCCCATCTACATACAACAGAGAGGTACTGGGCCTTCTGTCTTGTCGAAGCCTACCTACCTGAGTTTTTAGATGAGGCAACACTTGAACTGTATCATAATCAGAAAAGAACAAAGTGTCATCAACCCTGCCTAAAGACTCCATTGAAACCCATTGTTCAATGTACATGAATGATTTTGAGATTACCACCACAGGAATGCATTCTAAATTGACAAGATCAAAGTGCTGTTACCTGTTATGTTTAAATACTTAATTATTTGTTTGTTTATTTTTATACTTCTCATCTACTGTTACATGTAGCTTCCAGTACTCTTCCATCAGGATCAGATCCATCCCTCTTTAGCTTCAATAACAACACAGTGTAAAATGCTCTTACTCATTTACCAGATCTTCCAGGGGAAACTTACAAAAGAAAGCATTTATATTTTACAGGCATTTCTTGACAATCACTTTATGGCTTTAATTTGGTGCTCAACAGCAGAACAAGATCTGCGCAAAAATAAAAGCAAACAGAAACAAATTCCTTGCCAGTTATATCATGTATGAAGGTAACTGCTTGGATGCAGTGATTCAATAAGAAAAACTCTCCTTCTTGTATGCTGTCACTAGTGATACCTCCCCACAAATGCCTATATCCTTCCCCAGCATGGAATGTGGCCCTATACACATCTACAAGACTTCCACAAGTAAAGTCCTTTCATTCAAGAAGAAGCAACTTTGGATCTAAACTTGGGACAATCCATTATTTCCAGATCATAATTTGTGTTTTTGAATATGGAAACTACAACTATCATTTGCTTAGCTTTAATTTAATTTGTTTCTTTTAAAGTTAAATTGAAGCTCCTGTACTATTGAGAGAGAGATTTCATGCTTCTATAAAACATTCTTGAAAACTAAGCTGCAGAATAGGTCATGGCCTCTATTCATTCTTCTGAAGAAGGAAGAAACAACACATGTTAACATGACAATAAATATCCAATAGAAAAGATGAAAATGAAGCAAAAGCTCTGGGAGGAGAACCTTGTGTTTAGAAAATGACTAGAAGAATATTGTTTTAAAGATAGTATATATACTGGCTTCATTAAGGCAAACACATACAGACTGAATTCTTAGTTTTTCAATGTGAGGTATTGTGCTTCACATCCCGATTTAAAACACCAGAAAGTGGCCTGATCATGCTACACAATATTGTACCAGCAAAAACAAAACAAAGCCAAAAAAAAAAAGGATGCCAAACTTTACATAACAAAGGGCAGCTTGAATGCTGATGACACCAGTGCCAACAATAAAGAGGATACCAAGCAGAAGCTAACTCATTTTTTTTCATCAGTTAACCACTTCTTACCAAAACACAAAGCAATAGTCAGGGGGCTGGTTTTAGCTATAACTTTGCCAAATGTGGTGCTGATCTGAATGATGCTTAAGTTTAAATGTTATAATTTTTTTTCATTTGGGTTTCCCCCATTTTTAGAATTACTTTGTAAAATGCTGATTTGTTCTGCTTGTTGCACTCTCATGCAGCTATAATACAGCATATATATCCTCTGAATAAGAACTAAACTAAACTAAACTAAAGGAAGGAAGGAAGGAAGGAAGGAAGGAAGGAAGGAAGGAAGGAAGGAAGGAAGGAAGGAAGGAAGGAAGGAAGGAAGGTACACAAATTAGGTGAAGACAGCTGGGTGTGTTGAATGCAATATCATGAATGCTGTTTCTCTTCTAATTATTATTAGCCATTAACAATCATCTTGCGGGGCCAGTAGAAGATTATCTAAAGTTATTCTTCAAACAGCTCTGGAAAGGCTGAAAAGAATGCTGCTCCACTTCCCAGGCTGTACACCTACAAAAGATGATTTATGATACCTATATTGTTTACAAGGTGCACAAGGACAGAGTACAGGCCAAGGAAGTACTGGAAATAAAGAAATTCATGCACCCTGCCAGTGTTTATGATTTGATTTCATAACACAATATGATGTGCTCCATTTAGCTAAATAAGAATCTTAATCACACAAAGATTTGGCAGCAGGATATCAGTGTACAGTTGTTGGAATTACCAAGCAAGTTCATCTCTGCAGATGTATAAGAACATGGGAAATTCAGATGGGTTTCATTAGAAGGGAATAATGCACAAGAAAAAAGAGGGGCCGAGAGTTAATTCCCCACTGTGCCTCTTGGGAGCAGAACCAGTCTGGGTGGCCTTGGACAAGCTACATCATCCTGGAGCACTCCCAAGAAGAAAGCACTGGTAAACCACCTCTGAGTCCTTTATACCAAGAAAATCCTATGAAGGACTGCCATAGGTTGGAATTGTCATAAGTGCAAAATAATATCACACTTACTGGTGTTATGGTCAATGTAATAGACTCCAACCTGTGGGTCATACGCCTCTTCCCATCCCAGTGGCAACTCATCGCTTATGCAGTCAGCAAAAGTCAGCGGTTTAGTATACCTGAAATGGAAAACATGTAGCTATTTAGTTTATACCAAATCTACCAAGCACCAATAAAAAAAAATTAATGGTAATGATCACAGTAGTATTAATTAACAGGTGGAGCAGTAGGTTTCAACATATCAAGGGCATAATATTTAGTCATATAGCTGTTTTTTCTAAAATTTGTGCATGTACTCAAGACTGAAAATGTGTGTTCTTTCTAGAAAAAAAATCCAAGTCCTTGATCTAGCTCAGGCTCAGCAAGTACTCATTCAGAAGAAGAATATGAAGAACTCCTATAAACAAATTCTACCCCCACAAGTGAACAAACAAGTTTGTCTGTGGAGGAGTCCTATTTCAAAACTATGTAGACATGTAGGAGCATGTTATGTTTGATTTAACAGTGTGTAAACTGTGTGAATTGTTAAAACTCTACAAAGAAGAAAACGTGGGAAGGGAATATTAGACTACACTACAGTACGTGACCTTTTGATTCTTGCATATGGCATTATGCTCTCTGATTCATGACCAACAAATGTGATTACCTCTTGCTATATTGAAACATGGGGCCCTGCAAGCATTTTAAACAAGTATGTATGCCTCAAGATCAAATCAAACTCTTCTTAGATCAACTTTCTTCAGATAATGCAAGTATCAGGATGGGGGATAGGGAAGTAACGGGTCATTTGGAGGAGAAAGGTGATATAAAAACCTAAGAAGTAATTAAGTAGATAAAATAAATATTAATACATATTTATAAACATTTATTTACAATTTCTATACATTTAAAGAAGCTTTCATTAAAGCTCAGTTTTAGCCTAGTTTTGCAGCTGAACTTGGAGAAGGAGGAAACAAATTATGACAAAGGCATAAACTGAAACAATCCAATCTAGTTACATTTAAATTCCCATGATTTCTATCAGAGATTAAGGGTGTGCTACAATCTGGATAGATTTTGCCAACTGAAAATTGCCTTCAGCAGCCCCAGTATGGTGTCCTAAATTCCTGTCACAAATCCACTGTATTCATAGTAACAACAACGGAAGTTTAGAGGAGCATGCCCATTCAGATCTTTCAGAGTTCCAAGATGAAGCATCAAAAATTTAGATTTTGTAACTCATGCCAATTAAAAGAAAAACACAAGGCTAATCAATATGGAAATTGAAAAACATAGTTAAGAATACGTCTTAAAGGAGAATCTAAAAGTTAGCACAAATTTACAAGTGCAAGGGTATCAGGGATAAGAAAAATTTTAGCACCTAAAATAAGTGCTATAAGTTACAAAATGCTGTCTGATAAGGACAGCAACATTTCTTCCCTATCTATATAGTCTGATTAGAATACTGACAATCTGCATATAATAAATTCTCAATTATATAAAGAAGTTAAATGCTAGTACAGATTTCACATTGATACAGCAGTTATGCGGAGGAAAGTTTTACCACGGAAGTATTTTACACAGAATTATAACACATGTCAAAATGAAATCAGTAAAATAAGGCACAGTAAAATAAGGAGCCAGCTTCAGGCTGTACCCCATATTTGAACACCCAGTTCAGTATAACATTGGTTAATAACCCTGGTCATGCAGTCATTACAATGTGATGGTTTGTTTTCTAGGTGTCTACAGTTCTTGGAAGCACACGGGAGTTCATGCACCTTTCACTTCCCTATCACAGAAACCAATGGCTGAAATCCAAGCTTAGCACAGAAAGTCGCAAACAAAGTAGGCCCACTGGAACATATGGAGTGTTGTTTAGTCGTTAAGTTGTGTCCGACTCTTCGTGAACCCATGGACCAGAACACGCCAGGCTCTCCTGTCTTCCACTGCCTCCCGGAGTTTGGTCAAATTCATGTTGGTAGCTTTGATGACACTGTTCATCCATCTCGTCCTCTGTCTTCCCTTCTCCTCTTGCCTTCACACTTTCCCAACATCAGCGTCTTTTCCAGGGAGTCTTCTCTTCTCATGAGATGGCGAAATTGTTGGAGCCTCAGCTTCAGGATCTGTCCTTCCAGTGAGCACTCAGGGTTGATTTCCTGCAAAATGGATATGAGGTTTGTTCTCTTTGCAGTCCAGGAAACGCTCAAGAGTCTCCTCCAGCACCACAGTTCAAAAGCATCAATTCTTTGGTGGTCAGCCTTCTTTATGGTCCTGCTCTCACTTACATACATCACGACAGGAAAAACCATAACTTTGACTATGCGGACCTTTGTTGGCAAGGTGAGCTCTCTGTTTTTTAAGATGCTGTCGAGGTTTGTCATCACTTTCCTCCCAAGAAGCAGGCGTCTTTTACTTTCGTGGCTGCTGTCACCACCTGAGTGATCATGGAGCCCAAGAAAGTAAAATCTGTCACTGCCTCCATATCTTCCCCTTCTATTTGCCAGGAGGTGATGGGACCAGTGGCCATGATCTTAGTTTTTTTGATGTTGAGATTCAGACTTTTTTTTTTTGCGCTCTCCTCTTTCACCCTCATTAAGAGGTTCCTTAATTCCTCCTCATTTTCTGCCATCAGAATGGTATCATCTGCATATCCAAGGTTGTTGATATTTCTTCCAGCAATCTTGATTCTGGCTTGGGATTCATCCAGTCCAGCCTTTTGCATGATGTATTCTGCATATAAATTAAATAAGCAGGAAGACAATATACAGTGTTGTCGTACTCCTTTCCCAATTTTGAACCAATTCGTTGTTCCATATCCAGTTCTAACTGTTGCTTCCTGTCCCACATATAGATTTCTCAGGAGATAGATAAGGTGATCAGGCATTCCCATTTATTTAAGAACTTTCCATAGTTTGTTGTGGTCCACACAGTCAAAGGCTTTTGCATAATCAATGAAGCAGAAGTAGATGGTTTTTCTGGAACTCTCTGGCTTTCTCCATAATCCAGTAATTACATATGGAGTAATTATCACCAAATCCACTGTGCAACAGGATTTCAGCCAACAGTTTGATCTCAGAACAATTTATAGGACTTGCTACAGCTTGTTGAGGTGAACACAAAATTGGCCCCTCTCCTGGCTTCTATTTCAGATGTTTTGTTTTCTTACAGATAAGTTTAATCATCAACAACATGCCACTCATGGAGGAAAAGGTAAATACAGATCCTAATAGGGATGAGTGCAACTGATATATGACTATAAGGCTTTGTAGATTTAGGATAATTCTCAAAATTCATTTTTATTGTTCCATAAGCTGCATCTATGTTTGTTACTACTCTGGCCCCTCTTTACTGTACGTAAACAGGAGCAGAACACACAGGCTATATTGGTTATATATCTACTCCTCATGTCAGGCTTTCAGTACATCTGAATAATCTCTATGGCTTTAATGTCTACATAAGGAAGCTCCTCGGCAATGAGGCAGCACCACATGTTTCTGTCCACATATCCTTCCTTCTTGATTTATTCTGACATACTGATAGATATATGAGATTAAAGTCAGGTCAGCATCATTGCCATGGTCTGTGACAACAGATAAGAGCTAGAGATACTGACATAAAGGTTTATTAAAGTGTTCTTTAAAACTGCCAGTCTAATTATTCATTTCATTCAAGTTTAAGCAAGGGAATGCGTAGGCCTCTCTTCACTGCCTTGCATTAATTCACTTGCCATAAAACAGATTGTACAACCTGGCCCAGAATGACATAGATCTCTTCTATCAATAAACATTGAGATTAGTTTAATCTACTGTTTAATAATAGAGAGGGGGATAAATGTTTTTGGCTTTGCATTCACACTTCCCAAGCTAATGTGTGGACTGGAGTGCAGTTATCATTTCGTTACTGCAGTTCAACCAATTTTGCAGTACACTCTTCCAAACAAAAATCCATACACACATATATACTACACTAGGAGAAATGATGTCCGAAAATGCACACATTTTACAAAATTACTAGTTAGGAAATGTACATATTAGAAGAAACTGTTAAATATTACACTGCACAAAAAATTCTGTAGTATTTCAAAAACCCATTTTCAGACTGATTCAGAAATGGAATGGGGGTTTATTGGGTGGAACAGATTGATCACTCTCTACTTTACAAATACTTCTAGATGAGGGAAGAGCATTAAAGAATAATTCTCAGGAAGACTGATTATCCAGGAGAGTCAACAGTTGCAAACTGATACAAGTCATCAATAAAACTTATAAATAAAATAAGGAACAAGCTATTGTGACTGAATTCTATAAAAAATACGTTTTGCAATTCAAACACTTCACAGTAAAACTATTGTGCAAATGTCTTCTCAACCTTTTGATGCCACCACATTTTGATGATAAATATTAATATTGGATTAAAAATTAAACAGAAATTCCTCCTGGGCAAGGAGGGAATGCTCTAAAATTCAAGCATCCAACCGAACATACAGCTACATTTTAAAAAATTTAAATTACCTTCTGATGTGTCTACAAACACTACCTGAAATATTAAAACATTTAAAATAAAGGATTACAATCAGTGATGAAAAGAAGATACCAGTAAAATTCATAAATCCAATATAACACAAGTTGAAATGATTGGTATATTAAGCTCTAGCCATGTATCTGAAAGGTAATAAGGCAGATACCTTGTGATTCTGCCTAAGGAAGCAACTCTAAAAGTGGGTTACTGCCACCAAATGCCATTTCCCAGGACAGTTTAGAACTTAGGTGAAAGGATGCTGATTCTGTAAAAATGAATGGCTTATTTTCCTAAGAATAAAAAAGATATGTGCACATCCCATCTAAGGGAATCAGGTACATTACCATGAAAGCATCTTTGGCTGTTCCATTTCAAAAAATAAATAAACAGTTAACAAAGTTCCCTTGCTTCTATAGCTACTACTGACTATGCTCTGATGAACAAAAATAACAAGGCATAATTATCTGATAACTATATGATTAGATTCAATGTTGTCTTAACTCCTTTATGAAGCCCCCATCCTTCTCTCTGAATGGATTTGGATATAGACAAATGGACACATACTGATGATCAGAGTCTGTGTGGAAACTGAACAAGGAATTCTAGATATGGTGTACAAAGATCCAGATTAGAGCTGGATATTCCTCCATATGGACCCCGGTTCAGTTTTGGGTCCTGCTTTGTGACAGTCTGGATGGACAGCATGGCAGTTGAGCACAACATTTCTTCCTCCCCTGAAAAAAAGGAAACGATTGCAGCTTTCTTTCTTTCTTTCTGTCTTCCTCTGGCTCAGGAATCCACTGCCCCCTTTCCCCCTCCTGCATGGCAGCACTAAGAAGAAAAAACTTCTCTCCTCCCACGAAGTCTCTCTGTTCTTGGCAGAGTGTGAAAGTGGGCTCCCCAGCAATACAGGAAGAGACAACAGAAGAAAGAAGAAAGGTGTTTAAAAAAAAAAAAACAACCCAAAATCTGGGACCATGTCCTGTTACTGCTGCTACCAAAGGATAAAAAAAGGTGAAGGAGGGATCTGTGGGGTTAGTCAGTAGAATGATTCAGGAAAGGGGAGAGTGAGGAGATATCCCAGTGCAAGGTAAAAGCAGCCTCAGCAGGAAGAGGAGGAAGGGGAGGAAGAGAAGATAACAAGGATGAGTGATATGTACTATCAGTGGTAACAGAGTCAGTATAATAGTGCAGTGCATCATGTTGGCATATTTCAGCACTTTTACAAGATTCTAAACTTTGTGTAGTCCATATAACTTTGTGTAGTCCATTTTTCTCCTCACAGGCGTACTGGATACAACACCAAGTAGTTGCACTCTGCAGTTGGTATTTCACATAGCAAACTGTAGTAACTCTTCAGGGCAAGCTACAGTGATTTTAAAAAACCCTAATAAAGTTAAGGAATAAATTTTATTATATGAAAAAAAATGATATTTACATGTAATAATTCCTTCTGAATGAACAGTGGTGGGAATGTATGGTTTAATTTGTGCCATCAAATCATTATTTCTAAATTATGGTAACTCTAACAGGGTTAGGATATATGCTATCTTCTGAGGTATATGCTATCTTCAAGGAATGGTTTAACATTGTCAGACCCTCCACACCACCCCCAGAGAGTTTCCATTGCCAAGCAAGGGTTTGAACTTTGGCATCCTGAGTTCTAGTCCAGCACTCTATCCACTATACCATACTGGCTCTATATGGTATAATAGTAATTTTTTTAAATGGAATTAAAATATTATATATGCAATATATACTCTTTTCCATATGTATTCATATTCAATGAGCTGTAGCAAACACTAGATATAGGGCAATATGCTTTATTTATTTGATTTCTCTTATGGTTTTCTCCCAAAAGTGAGTTCCAAGGCAGTCACCTAGTAATAGTCTTGTTCACTTTGGTGAGCCGTGTTGTCCAATTTCTCATGAACTGGAATGCTCACCACCTCCTGAGGTAAAGTAATTAATAAAAACGTTGAACAGCATCAGGTCCAAAACTGTGTCTTGTGGTACCTGCCTTGTTACCTCCTCTGAATTTGAGAAGGTGCCATTGGTGAGCACTCGCTGACTACGATTCTGTAACCAACTGTGTATCCACCTGACAATTGTTCTATCCAGCCCACACCTAATTAACTTGCTAATCAGAATATCATGCAGCATTTTGTCAAAAGCTTTGCTGAAGTCAAGCTACATTACATCTACAGCATTCCCACCATTTACCGGGGAGGCTACCAAATCAAAAAATGTAATAAGATTAATTTAGCAAAATTTGTCCTTGACAAATCCATGCTGGCTTCTAGTTATTACTGCAGTTTTCAAGGTACTTGCAGAGTGACTGCTTTATAATCTGCTGCAGAATTTTCCATAGGATTGACGTCAGGCTGACCAGTCTGTAGTTCCCTTGTTCCTCATTTTTGCTCTTTTTAAAGTTAGGGACAATCATGTGGCACTTCACCAATTCTCCATGATCTCAAGAAAATAACAGATAGTTGTTCTGAGATCTCTTCAGCCAGTTCCTTCAATATTCTTGGATGCAGTTCATCCTATCTCTACTTAAAGTATAAAAATGATGTCTAATTGGGATGACAATAGCGCAAGTGTAATACAGAAATGTATTCCTGTCTTATGAAGAATAATCTTTTCAGTGATCATTATCATCTGTGTCCTTTTTTGGTGATGCTTGTCTCCTTTTTGGTGACAAGGGATAAGCCACTCTAACTTATGATAAAATCTATGTGCAACAATGGCTGATGAAGACATAACTCTATCAATTCTTTAACCAATGTTACGAATTGGAATAATCTCTCTGTCCATGATATTATATTTCATCACTGTTTATTCTGCCCTTCTTGCAGTAATTTCCATAGAAATGATTGATGTGAATGCATATCAGTGGCATAAACAGACATTTTCTAGGACTAACTAAGTTTTGAATCAAATTTCAAATCCTGATTTCAAAACTTGGCCAATTCATTCTATACTTAGCATATTTTAATGAAATTAACTAACCAACTAACTAACTAGAGCAAGTAGTGGTGGATCTGAAACACTCAATAAAAAGAATTTATTGCAAACGTATAGTTAGACTCTTGTCTGCAGGGTTGCCACTGAAATTTTATTTTTCATATCCCTGACTTTCCCTGACCAATATTTGTTAATTTCTCTGACCATCATTCAAATATAACCGCACGTTTAAAAAATGAATCAGACCTATTTCCCTGACTTTCCTGAAAGTAGCAACCCAAGGATAAAACTGTCTTTAAGGAATGCAGCCTAAATAAAGAAGAACCACATGTACACCCCAACATTTGTTTAAAATGCAGGCGTACTTTCATCAGAATTTCATCATAATGGAGCATTTCTGAGACAGGTATTGCTATTGAACCAACTATCTGTGGTAAGCCCAGTTGAAATCAGAGAATCACAGCCATGCACCCCATTGCTTAGAGCACAGTCCATCTGAAGACAACTATCATATATCCAACCTTTACATGGACTTTCAGTTCTAGGTGTTGGCAGCAGGCAGGCAGGCAGAGAGAAAGAGAGAGATTCCCCACCCTGTTGAGTCTCCTCTGCACATACAGTGGGGTCTTGACTTGAGAACTTAATCCGTATTGGAAGGCGGTTCTCAAGTCAAAAAGTCTGTAAGTCAAGTCTCCATTGACCTACAGTGCATTGAAAACCGATTAATCCCGTAACAGGCTGTTTTTGTTCCATTTTGGTTTTTTTCTGGTCTGTAAATCAAATCTCAGTCTGCAAGTCAAACCTAAATTTTGCGGCCAGAGAAGTCTGTAACTCAAAAAGTCTGTAAGTCAAGCCGTCTGTAAGTCAAGGGTCCACTGTACTCCAGAGATTCAGTCAGTGTATTCAGTGTATACAAATATATGGCAACAAATGCAAACAGAAAGCAAAAATGATTACTCTAGTGAGTTTTAAACAAAAACAACTCATCAGAGTAAAGCTAGACTTTCTCCTTAGTCTAGCTGTTTACTCCCTGGACAAATATACAATGCCATTACTCATCCTCTAATACAGTAGTACAGTTCTGCAAGGTTATATAAAATGATTTAAAATGAAACACAGTATCTATTAACAATGCAAATACCAGAGCTTTTTTACAAACTTCCCAAGGAAACAGGTTATAAGGTTGGAGGCAATAATTAAAATTATTGAAGCAATATTTAACAAAGTATTTTTTTTATTTTAAAAACTACAAGTAACTACAATTTCACTTCTAGATAAATACCTGACATGTGCATATATGAAAATTAAATAAAATTTGCAAAGAGTGATTTCCCTTCAAAAAACTCATGTTAACCGTAACATTCTATAAAACAATTGACATGGAGATTGAAATATAAAATGAGTTTGTGTCTTCTTAAGCACATGCATTGTGAAACAAGATTCTGGCATTTTCCATGGTGTGGCCCTTTTCAAAACATCAGTCATAATCAATTTACTCACTGTATGCAGTCATGCATAAACAAGCAGACAGAATTAAGTTAAAGCTGCAGATCCCCTAAAAAGTTTCATATTTTATTTGCATTCAATGAATATCATAGACAATCATTAATGTTTTTAGAAATCCCTAAATTCTCAGACACATTCACATTCTATACATAAACATACCCTGTTTCCCCAAAAATAAGACCTAACCTGAAAATAAGCCTTAGTATGATTTTTCAGGATGCTGGTAATATAAACCCTACCCCAAAAATAAGCCCCAGTTAAGTGAAACCCTGCCCTCCACCATTGTGCAGCAATCAGGAGATGACATTACTGTAAAATAAAACATCCCCTGAAAATAAGCACTAATGCGTTTTTGAAGCAAAAATTAATATAAGACCCTGTCTTATTTTCAAGGAAACACAGTAATATATCTTATAAGCTTGCAGGCTACAAAACAAAATGCATTTATTGTTAGATTGTTTTTCTTCTGTCTTTGTTACTGTATATGCAATTGAAAAATATTTTCTTTTAAGGTTTATTTTGGTTGACTTTCAATGTTCTTTGGTGAACATTTATTGTGTGAAATTTATAGTTCCAATTTCATGTTTATACGAATGAGAGTTTTAGTGTGTTTATACATGTACATGACCCAACTAATGAAACCACCCATCCCAATTTTGTGTGAGACAGATCATGTACACAGATATACAGATGCACACCCTACCATCATACCTGACATTATATATTTGTGGGAAGGGAAGAGAACATATGTAAAATAGCCCCATGTTCATCTAATTCCTCTAATCTGAAAGAAATTCCAGCAGCATCTAGGTGTGGCTTCTTCTAGAAAGAAACCGTAATAGGCTCATTGGAGTCTTAGAATATTTATTTACAAATATAAATTCAGAGCATAGATTGGTTCAGTACTAAAAGAAAGCAACCTCGACTTCATGGGTTTTAATCATTGTCATGAAAGGAGAAGTACAGTAAAGTGGAAGCAAATAAACTGCATGGCTTAGTATACCACTTATTCATATTATGATTTATTGAGGCAGGAATCCTGGCTCACAAAGAGATGTAAAAATGTGGTCTATAATTAAATCAAAAAACAGGATGGGAAAGAAGTGATTTTAAAAAGAGAATCTGCTTGTGACGCCTGCGCACCTTGGCTGGGCAGAGACCGGGTCGGGGATGGCAGTGTTGCCTCGCCTTCCTCTCCCTCCTCCATGTTGCACCAGGGCCAGCTGGGCAGGGTGGCGACCCAGGAGGCATGCTGACAAGTTCAATCCCAAGTCCTGCCGGGAGATCCATGGGTGTCCTCCTGGCCTCTCCACACACCCTAGGACTCTTTAGAGATTGGGAAGCTTCAGAAGAGGCTTGGGAAGCTTCAGAAGAGTTCCAGGAGGTGGTGATTTCGCCCCCTCTGACACCCGGGGGGAGGGTGAGTCTCTAAAGGGTCCTGGAACACATTCTAGGACCCTTTGGAGGCTCACCCTTCCCCCCCCCGCCGGGCCAGAGGGGGCGAAATCACCACCTTCTGGGACTCTTTTGAGGCTTGGGAAGCTTCAGAAGAGTCCCAGAAGGTGGCGATTTTGCCCCCTCTGGCCCCCGGGGGGGGGGCAGGGTGAGCATCCAAAGGGCCCTAGGGTGTGTTCCATAAGATGGACCTCTCCATAAGGCTCACCGATTTTTAGGAGAAGAAAACAGATTTTTCTTCCTGTTTTCCTCTCCTAAAAATTCGGTGCGTCTTATGGAGAGGTGCGTCTTATGGAGCGAAAAATACGGTATAATGAGCTTGATTCAAAGCTATCCTCCAACAACCTACTACATAACAAATATCCACCCACCCCCAGTCCTTGGAATAATGGTCTTCAGCTAAACCTGGTGTCAAAAAGGTTGGGGACCACTGTACCTGGAGTATTCATCAACGTGATTTTTTCACATTGTTCACTTAATTTTGTGAGCCTGTGTATGGGTGTATATGACTATTTCTTCTGCATTTGTCTTTGTCGCCACTTCTCTCTCTCTCTCTCTGTTTTATTTTACTTTGCTTTAAACACACACACACACACACACACACACACACACACACACACACACACACACACACAGAGAGAGAGAGAGAGAGAGAGAGAGAGAGAGAGAGAGAGAGAGAGAGAGAGAGAGAGAGAGAGAGAGAGAGAGACCTTTTTTAGGTCACAGCTCATCATTTGAAAATTAATGTTCTTTGAGAATCAAGCACAGCTGGATGAATGTGTCTGTCTATTCCACGTTGAAGAGTGCACACCACATTTTAGCCATGTACCGTATCAATGCATCTTTCTTGTTTATATTTCAACCAGTTTCAGCCCAGCTCAGGAGATGATGTTAACGTCAGAAGAAGCTGGCCAACGAGCCTGTCTTTATATACTGTATTATATAATGTGAACTTCTATGGCTAAACAGTCACCTTTTGGTAAAATGTCGCCAAAGAGAAGGCATAATTTCATCAATATATTTGTCAGCAACTGATTTTTAAGAATAGATTTCTCAGCTAACTACTATAAAATGCATGTATTTAAATTAATTACACTTGAATAAATCAATCTGCAGAAAATCATCCTTTGTTATATATACAAGGAAGTAGGAAATAACTTGAATCACAGAAAGAAAAGCAACATTTCTTGCTTTCTTTTCAACACACTGCTACTGTAGCAACTGAAACAAGAACGGAACAACAAGAAAATGTGGATCCCAATTAAAAGTGTTCCTCAGTTAAAATGTAAAGCATTATCAATTACACAGATTAAAACCTATAGTCAGATCAGCAATACAGAAAAGGCTGGAAATGATATTTTCAGTTTGACCCAAAGAAGATGAAAACTTTATTCTAGCCAATTTCATCCTACTGTCCCTCGAGTCAAGTATAATCATAGATTGCATGATATTATTAGTGCTAAAATGGGTTACTTTCTCTTAGGTAAGACACTATTGCTATTTTTGTATTACCACTAGAGAAAGTATATAAGCTTCAGAATTCTAGTCTTATGTCCACTAAGCACTAGAAATCTTATTAAATTCAATTAATTAAAATCGGAACATCCCTTACACAATAAGGACTGGCTGACAGTGTGTGGATTTCCAGTTACAGAATGGTCATGTGGCCCTATTCTCTATCCAAATTTACAAACTAAAGACCACAACACAAATACATTTAGAAGTAAAATTGGTAACATTACAACAATCAATATCTCCATATTATGGTATTCACTGCAGAAATGTCCAATATCTGATACCTCCTGAGCTTTAATAGAAGAAAAAACATTGTAAGCACAGAATAGAGATAGTAACACTTTGAGAATTTTTATTCTGTTTCCATATGTCTGATGAAGTGGACATGTCCACTGAAGCTTACATTAAAATATAATAGGCAGTGTCTAAGATGCCACATGTTTTTGTTTTCTTTGGATTTTGCCTGATATGCCTGCACAGACTAATAGAGCTATCTCTTCCAAAACTACTGGATACAACTGTTATTTGATAGCTTCAAATATTACAGTAAATTCTGCCCATGTTTGCATAATTTAAAGCCAAAAAATCTTAGTTTGATAAAAACAAGACGGCGATGATCTTATGGCCAATGTTCACTTGTGTAAAAAAAAGAAACTGTGTAGATTTGTCCTGGCACCAACCTGCCACTCATTAACAAGATGTTGATTGCATTCCTGAGCACATGCTCAATCACACAACTGGGAGTGCATATACTTTCTCAATGAGTGGTAATCTGTCACCAAGATTTACACAAGTTCCTGAATGCAAGTATAAATTGGCAAAAGGATTCTGGCCAATATGAATGTGATGCACTCTACTGCATACAATTCATTTATGAGAGTGGACAAACTAAATAGGAAAAGGTCACTTTGCATCATATCAAAACACAGAATTATGATAGTGTGTTCAAACAAGCCTAGAATTCTACAAGAAATGTCAAGTTTACAGTGTACAAATCTTGGCTTGCTGAGACGCCACTAAAATTAATTCCAGTTTGAGACATGCAAATGTATCTTGACTCCATGTGCTTATCACAATTTATCAAACCAGAATTCCTGCCTTAACATGATACACTAAGTTGTAAAAAACAAACTCATAAATATTCTAAAAACAATACATAAGCCAATATCCAATTGAAGCTTTCCATGCATTTAATGCCATGCACATATTTGTAGAATTTCTTTGCATGTTTTCTGGGCTAGCAGTGGCACGAAGACCTGGCACATGACAAACAGCTGACAAAACAGCTCACACTGCTTGCACAATCACCCTTATTTAAACAAAGCATGCTGGCTGGATATCTCCGTGAGTTAGATATCTGGCTAAAGAGCCAGAGGTTGAGAGTTCAATTCCATCATGATTCTTAAAAGAGTCCACTTGTGTGACCTTGGAGAAGCTGCACAATCCCAGGATGCCCCCAAAAGAAGAGCCTGATAAACCACTTCCGAGAACTCTCTACCTAGGACACCATGAAAAAAGAATTGACATGATGGAATACATTTATTATTATTAATTAGATAAACCACAGGACTGTAGCCTCAATTTTTAAAGAATAATAAAATTGAAAGAACTAATGGAAGGTCTGTGAAGTCTAGTCTAGCTGTTAACTGCAGTTAATAAAATGAAAGTGTTGTGCATACATATGGCCATTAATCTATTTTGTCAGATTATTTCCACTGAAATACCTTTGCCCAATAGGCAAAGGGATCATCTGCCTCAGGCATGCCTAAGGCAGCTGACTCCATCAGTTTACTCCTTTGTTTTATGAAAATCTCCAAGCTTCACTTTCTCCCAGAGCTCATATTTACCCATCTTTAAAGAAATGCTGTATTTAATACCCCATACTGGCACTAAATTTGCAGTGGTACAGATGTAGTACCATTCTCTTATTATTTCACATTCAGATCTGGTCCAAGATAAAATACCTGCAGTTATTTCAAAACACGCCTATAGATTGGCCACAATCGTATCTAGTCCTCCAAAATGTATCAGAAGAAGCAGATGTTACAGCAACTGGGAATATGTGGTCCTTCAGTTGCTGAACCTAACCTTCCATCATCTCTCACCTTATTTTGGATAGGGCAAATATGAGTTGATGGCCAACAAGATCTGGAAGGCTGTACATTCATCATCCATGCCCTAAAACTTTCCCTGCACTTCCCACAGCCAGAGGAAAATGCAGATAATAAACAGGACTCCCTCCCCCCCGGAGTTCTATAGTCAGTCATAGCTTACTGTAAGTAATCTTTCTGCAGCTCCTAGTAAAGCTGCACCTGGAGTATTGCGTACAGTTCTGATCACTGCACCTCAAAAAAGACCTAGTAGAACTGGAAAAGGTGAAGAGAGTGACTAAGATGATTACTGGTCTGGGACACCTCCCTTATGAGGAAAGGCTACAGCATTTGAGGCTCTTTAGTCAAGAGAAAAAGCACCTGAGGGGGGACGTGATTGAGACATATAAAATTATGCAGGGGGTGGATAAAGTAGATAGAAGGAAGCTCTTTTCCCTTTCATGCCACACCAGAACCAGGGGACATCCACTCAAATTGAGTGTTGGGAGAGTGGGAAAAGGCAAAATAAAATATTTCTTTACCCAGCGTGTTGTTAGTCTATGGAACTCCTTACCACAGGTTGTGGTGATGATATATGGCCTGGATGCCTTTAAAAGGGGATTGGACAGCTTCCTGGAGGAAAGGGTCATCACAGGTTACAAGCCATGATGGGGATGTATAATCTCCAGGCTTAGAAGGAAGGTACCTCCAAATGCCAGATGCAGGGGAGGGGTATCAGGAGACAGGTATCTAGTTGACTCGTGTGCTCCCAGAGGCATCTGGTGGGGCCACCGTGAGATACAGGAAGCTGGACTAGATGGGCCCTTGGCCTGACCCAGCACGGTTCTTCTTATGTTATGTTCTCAAGTCACTATCATTTTGCAAAGTAGATACATATAGGGGCAAAGTTTCTGCTAAGCTAGGCGCGCACACACACAACTCTGCTTCCCTCCATCCAGCTCTCTTCCCTCTCCGTGCAGTGATCATGTTAAGTTTTGGTCGTGATGGAACCCAGCATGCTGCGGGGGGTGGGTGGGTAGAGGCACGCAAGCACACAGGGGCGAAGCCACACATGCGAGAGGCAGAGCTCCACACAGCGGGGCTTAAAAATTAGAGTGTACGTTGGATAGGGATGATATAAACAGTTAGTAAACTATATCTTAGTAGTAACTTACCACTGTATATAAAGGTCACCATATATTCTACCAATTTCCCTACCCTGTACACGTTCAGGAGGCCAGACTTTCAAAGCAGGGAATAATTTAAACTGTTGATAGAGCCTTGTTTCAATATTTCCCCTTCAAAGTCCAGCACTTCCACTGTCCCTCAATGTTTTGGGGAGGCGGCAAGTACACAGGCTCCCACTACAATGAGTAATTATGTATGTGTGTGAGAGAGGACACGTGCATGCACGCAGACTGCTCAGTAGGGCAGAAACTGAATCACACTGGATGACATCTGAGCGTTCAGCCTGGAGGCAGGCAGTGCATCACGGCCTCTCCCATTTTGAAGAGACCCTTGTCCAGCAGGCCGAGGCAAAAAGGCAGTCCTGAAACCAGCAAAATTAGGGAGCTGGACAGGGGACAGATTATATTTGTCTTTGGTGTGCAAGGGATTGTCTCTGTCGAATTGGCCTTCTCAGCCGCACTAGACGCTGTTCCAAGACCTCTATTCAGAGCACGTTACCACAGTCTCTCATGACTGAAGGATGCATAATCGAACTGGATGAAGAATAGAATTAGAAGCAGAAAGCAGCAAGAGTATTTGTCTCATAATCATAAGAATTTTCCTTGCAAGGATGGTCAAATCTGAGTGAGAGCACCAACACATTTCACACATAATTTACATATCTGGCTACTGAATGGCCTATCTAAAATAATTGTACAGGGAAATGCAATAAATCCAATTGCAGCATTTGCTCGATGATAACGGAGATTTTTAGTACTGCAGTCAGGGAGTGAGTAACATCCATGTGCAAGCCAGATCCAAGTTAACCACAATTGATTCTCTACATACTGTTCAGTTAATTTACAATTCAGATGGAGTAAAAAAAAAAAAAAAAAAACAAGGAGAAACTGTACTAGAACAATCTTTTACAATATAACATAATGGTTGTTTTGTTTACATATTTCTAAGCTCTGAAGGAAAAAAAAGTATATTTCCTGCATTTAGAAAAGACATCGGAGTGTTTCCAGATAGAAGATATCCCCTCTGGAGAAAAAAGAATTTGGGTCATTGAACATTCTTAAAGACCCAGGAGATATAACTTGTGATTAAAAATTTGTTTTCTTGACCATTCTGGGAAAATGAAGAAGTGGGAAACATACAAGCATTCCCCAGCATTTATCTCATTTGTTCCCATTTTTGAAACTAACTTTATTCCAACTTGAATTCAAGCCAACACAGATCTAATTCATTATATCCTTACCTGAACACCAGTTTTAAGTCACAAATTGATTTGCGGGGAGGGGGCGTTATTCAAAGGCGGATGGATGATTGTAAAGGATAGGAAGTAAGGAATGTGCAAGGGTTTCTTAAAAATGGAAAAGAGCAATGTGATGCTAAAAAGTGTAGGCATCCTTCAGTCTCGAGACACTATGGTAACATTCTCTGACTTGGAACCGCGTTTAGTGTGGCTGAGAAGGCCAATTCGAGAATGACAATCTCTTCTGCACTGAAGACAAATATAATCTGTCCCCTGTCCAGCTCCCTGGTTTTGCTGGTTTTGGGACTGCCTCTCTGCCTCGGCCTGCTAAACAAGTGTCTCTTCAAATTGGGAGAGGCCGTGATGCACCACCTGCCTCCGGGCTGAACGCTCAGATGTCAGGGTTTCCCATCTGTTGAGGTCCATTCCTAAGGCCTTCAGATCCCGCTCACAAATATCCTTGTATCACACCTGGGGTCTCCTTTGGGGAGCTTTCCCTGCACTAATTCTCCATACAGGAGATCTTTTGGAATATCACTAGTACATTGTTAGGAAGTAGGCAGCTAAGAAGCTATCAGGGAGTTGGGGAAAGGCAGAATAGTGGCCAAGAGCATCTACTTTGAGCTGCACATCCAAGTACCAGACTGAGCTCAGCGATGAGTTCAGTAGATATGCAAGCTACTCCTTCCATTTCAGCTCCCCTCTCCATAAACATCACATGGAAAAATGTTAGGCTTTCTCATATAAAACCTAAATGTTTAACTATTTGTATATGTCCTAACTTGAAGAGATTTTCAGGCAGCTACAGACAGGTGTTAAATATTTTGCAATATGTCTATAGTTCTGCTTAACACTTGAAGTGTTCATAACTCCTTAAGCCATAGGATATCTGCAGTGAAAAGCACAGATTCCCATTATTAAAGTGTCATGAGTGGGAAATTCTAAACAGGTATTTCCTGCAGAGACATGCTTTCAATACAAGCAACATGAAACATCCTCAGATTTAACACAGGATCCTTATGGTGAAATGTAACTTTGTGGCAACAGCTTAAGAAATTGTTTAAATCCAGTCTAAACCTAGGAGAATAGAATTATATAATCACATAGTACTACAACTCTGGTAGGAATTTTTCCTCCACAAAGAAAACTATACAAATACATACAGTATATGTTGTTGAATGCATTATTGTTTCAGAGAATATGTCACAAGCGCTGGAAAATCATGACAGTTTCTGCATTCAGGTTCAAGAGGTGTGAACTGGGTCAATTTGTTCACCATTAAAACCTAGACCAGGATTTTTCTCTCCAGGCTTTTCTATGGATGGCACCATATGCTGAACTCAGTCCAATTTTGTATTCTGTCTTTGTGTAACCATACTTCCTATAAGGTGAGAGGCATCTCTTATTCCCAGATCCGAAGCAGTGGAACTGATTTGTAAGTGAAATGTGCTTATATGTGGCTTTTCCAAATAAATACACCTGAATCTTCATTTAATCATCGTACATTAGAACATTAATTGTCCCAGAGTCACAATTCATTGCACACTGTGCACTCTATAACATTGTCCCCTGAAGAGTTGTAGAAAATATCTCCAAGTTTCAGTCACTGGCCATAAAGTTTGCTTTTTTCATTTGTTTAAAAATTGGCATGGAAGCCAAAATGATGCACTCTTGTCATAAGTAATTGGCCCCATTCCCCCATGTCCAAGAATTCTTTGGGATTCTCCATGGTTTCAGGAAATATAAGATGTGTGCAACAGTTGTCTTACTGCCACCGTGAGTGCACTGGAATATTTGTGGTGTCAGAAAATACCTCCCAACACACTCAATACATGTTTCTTTTAATCTTGATAGATTAAGATGCCATATTTTCATTGCAACTGCCTGACAACATCAGCACTTGGAACAACTTATGATGCAATACTATACATGTCTGCCAAGAACTAAGTTCCATCTAATTCAAAGATGCTTTCTCTTTATGAAATGGGTACAGACTTGTAGTCTTATGTAAACAAATGCATTTTCAGTATTGAAAAGGAATCTTGGCTCATGAAAGAAAATGCTGTTGTATATATTCAATGGATATATAATGGATAAGTGACCAGATTATCAAACATCTTTAAAAGCTAAAAGTCCAGAAATGTTGTATGGACTAGGAACATCCAGAACTGTGAAGAAATGAGCTTCTTGCCAGTTAGTTCTACGGATATGTTCAGATTCTTCTAAAGTTATAGAGATATACCATAGAAAATAGTTTTAGTTTCATGGAATTGGGGCCAACAAACATTCATTGGAATTAAAAGTTGTCTGCCTACAGATATAATTTTAAAAAGAACCAATTATAACAATTCTTTATCTGCTGGAAAACAGAAGTGTCTGAATGCCTCTTTGTTTCATCTTAATACCTGATGCCATCTTCTCTGGCAATGGCATTTGGAATAACTAGAGGAAAATCATTGCATTACAATGAAAATGCCTGAATGCTCATTTTATTTTACCTCCAAACCTAGATTTAATTAATCTGGTTACCCCTTCCATTCTCATTCATTTCCAAAGTCCTGAATTCTGTCCGGAATCACATTCAGTTGGAGGCTGGTATTCCAGATTGAGAAAGAATGTGGTAGGCTGGCTGAAACCTGAAGTACTAGTTTGACAAGAATCAAGTTAATACCTCCCCCCAACCAGTGACTTCAGAAGCACATGTGTGCCTGTGTCTGAGCCTGCATGCAAACATGCACACAAGTGGGCATGTGCACTCTCATTTTCTCTCTCCTTAGTATATTTCCATTTCTAACTGGGAGGCTAGTGTTGCTACTGAAACCACTATTGATATTTGCAAAATTTCTGGCCAGCAGAACAGATATTTCTACTGGGCCCTTGCAGAGCTACAGAGCCAACATCTGAGTGGAGAACGTTATGCTGAGAGCATTACAGGACTACAGTAATTGTAAGTCTTGATTCAATTTGCTCACCACCTCTGTGGATTCTGGAGGACTAAGGACTAACTATTTAAAATCTTAAAAGATTATGTTGTTAAGGTGCTACACTCAATATGCCAGCGAGTTTGGAAAACTCAGCAGTGGCCAGAGAATTGGAAAAAATCAGTCTACATGCCAATCAAAAAGAAGGGCAGTGCCAAAGAATGCTCCAACTACTGTACAACTGCACTCATTTCACACGCTAGCAAGGTTATGCTCAAAATCCTCCAAGGCAGGCTTCAGCAGTATGTGGACCGAGAACTCCCAGAAGTACAAGCTGGATTTCAAAGGGGCATAGGAACTAGAGATCAAATTGCTAACATGTGCTGGATTATGGAGAAAGCCAGAGAGTTCCAGAAAAACATCAACTTCTGCTTCATTGACTACACAAAATCCTTCGACTGCCTGGACCACAGCAAACTATGGCAAGTCCTTAAAGAAATGGGAGTACCTGACCATCTTATCTATCTCCTGAAAAACCTATATGTGGGACCGGAAGCAACAGTTAGAACTCGATATGGAAACACTGATCGGTTCAAAATTGGGAAAGGAGTACGACAAGGCTGTATATTGTCCCCCTGCTTATTTAAATTCTATGCAGAATACATCATGCGAAATGCCGGACTGAATCCCAAGCTGTAATCAAGATTGCCGGAAGAAATATCAACAACCTCAAATATGCAGATGATACCACTCTGATGGCAGAAAGTGAAGAGGAATTAAAGAACCTCTTAATGGGGGTGAAAGAGGAAAGCGCAAAAAAAAATGGTCTGAAGCTCAACATCAAAAAAAGGAAGATCATGGCCATTGGTCCCATCATCTCATGGCAAATAGAAGGGGAAGATATGGAGGCAGTGAAAGATTTTACTTTCTTGGGCTTCATTATCACTGCAGATGGTGACAGCAGCCACGAAATTAAAAGACACCTGCTTCTTGGGAGGAAAGCAATGACAAACCTCGACAGCATCCTAAAAAAGCAGATACCTCACCTTGCCAACAAAGGTCCACATAGGATTGGTTTTTCCAGTAGCAATGTATGTAAGTGAGAGCTGGACCATAAAGAATGCTGACCACCAAAGAATTGATGCTTTTGAACTGTGGTGCTGGAAGAGACTCTTGAGAGTCCCCCGGACTGCAAGGAGAACAAACCTATCCATTCTAAAGGAAATCAAGTGCTCACTGGAAGGACAGATCCTGAAGCTGAGGCTCCAATACTTTGGCCATATCAGACCCTGATGTTGGGAAAGTGTGAGGGCAAGAAGAGAAGCGGATGACAGAAGATGAGATGGTTGGACAGTGTCATTGAAGCTACCAGCATGAATTTGACCCAACTCCGGGAGGCAGGGGAAGACAGGAGGACCTGGTGTGCTCTGGTCCATGGGGTCATGAAGAGTCGTACATGACTTAATGACTAAACAACAAGGAGTAGCAACTGAAATGTAACTGCAGCTCATTAGGATGAGCAGCTCTCTTACAAGACTAGAAGAAGAGATCTCCAAGCCCCATCTGACCATGTTCCATGTAGCATATACACAGAATCTTGCCACATCTCCCCAAGACCTCTAAGCAGAACCAATAGCTATAAATCAGATAGTGCCCCCCATTCTGCATCCATAAACTAGACAGTGCACACCATTCTAAACACGAAGCCTATTTAGCAAGCTGTGTGCTATTATTATTTCTGCTTTCCAACAGATAGAAATGACAGGAGACTCAAATAAAACAGGAGGGATGCCAGTATGTTTCAGTGATACGTAGGTTTACCTAAAATATAAACAGCTTAACATATTTCCAATGTTCCTTTGACTTTCTAAGTGACTATATACAATTTGAGACTACGAGCTGACAAAGGAATTGTCACTACACACAACAGAATCATAGACTCATAGAATAATTGAATTGGAAGGGGCCTATAAAACCATTGAGTCCAACCCTGTTGCCCAATGCAGCAATCCAAATAAAAGCAGATTTGACAGATGGTTGTCCAATTTTCTTTTGAATGCCTCCAAATGTTCACCCAACATCTGCTACCTGAGACTTTTTTTTAACTAGCAGCAGGCTTAGTTCTGTTTCTGAGGTCCAAGATCAACAGGAGCTGCTGACAGTTACTGATTCAATACAGGAAGTATCTTGATCTAAAACTGACCTCATAGCCAGCTTGTTTTGAAGCTAGTGACCATAGTTTCCTCGTTGCTTAATTAGAGACTTCTTAAAGGTAAAGGTTCCCCTTGACATTTAGTCCAGTCGTGTCCGACTCTAGGGCATGGTGCTCATCCCCGTCTCCAAGCCGTAGAGCCAGCGTTTGTCCGTAAGTTTCCGTGGATGGAGGGAAGTTTTAAGAGATGTCTAAATAGGCACAAGCTATATGCATACCTTGTTTTAATAAAAGGGGATAGAAAAAAAAATGAAAGCACTCATGGCTTCAGAAACACTAAGGAAATAGCTGACAATAGCAAAGCTGAGAAGGAAAGCAAGGTGAAAGGCAGAGGAAGCCTAGTCTCTTTCCCCTCACTACTCTGATTTCTTTGTCAGCTGGAAGTCTCAAATTGTATGTAGTCATTTAGAAAGTCAAAGGATATGTCATAATATGTTATGCTGTTTATTTATATTTTTAGGAAAAACTATGTATCAGTATCCCGCCAACCTAGCGGTTCGAAAGCATGCAAATGCAAGTAGATAAATAGGGACCACTTCGGTGGGAAGGTAACAGCATTCTGTGTCTAAGTCAGTGGTTCTTAACGTGGGCGATAATGCCCCCCAGGGGGCGATTTCATTTTTCAGGGGGGCGGTAGAACGAAAAGGGGCAGCGTGGGGGCGTTGGAGCAGAAGGGGGGCGGTAGGGGGGCGCTGGAGCAAGCCAAACCTGTGAAGATGGCTGCAGCCTTTTTACAGTGTGCATGAATATATATTTTCCTCCAATTTTAATTTAGTTTCAGACTTTTTGTCTTGAAATTTTTAGTTCCTGCATTTGTTTTTATGCCCTTTTTATATTTCTTTTTGCGTCTTAAAATTCACTTGCAACTAAATCATTAAATGTTACTTTTTGGGGGGCATTTCATTTTCTTGGAATTTAATTTTGTTTTCAGGGGTCATTGGATTTAAGTGTCTTAAATAAATAAATAAATAAATAAATAAATAAATAAATAAATAAATAAATAAATAAATAAATAAATAAATAAATAAATAAATCACTGCGGGGAGGGGGGCGATGATAACTTCCTCAATGGCTCAAGGGGGCGTTTCTTTCAAAAAGGTTAAGAACCACTGGTCTAAGTCGCACTGGCCATGTGACCACGGAAGATTGTCTTCGGACAAAACGCTGGCTCTGTGGCTTGGAAACGGGGATGAGCACCGCCCCCTAGAGTCGAACACGACTGGACAAAAATTATCAAGGGGAACCTTTACCTTTTCCTATGCATCAGTGAAACAGAAAAATTCCTGTGACTAACATGAAAACAAAATCAGATTATTAAAATCTGAATTGCTCCCTTCAGACTATGGTATTTTTTTACTTCATAAGAATACTTTTTAGAAGCTAACTGTGCTACTAGGGAAATAAACAATACCATTACACTTACAAGCCTCTAAGTTACAAAACCAAATGGTAGGCACTGTCTTATCAGGCAACCACAGCAATGTTTCAGAGCTGCTCTTTCCCACTTCAGACACCCTGATACCATTCCTTAGACAACATCTGAATACTTCTTTGCTCAAGCTTCACTTATCAATGATACAAACCCCTATATTATTTACTGTTGGTGTGGTTTCAACTGTTCCCCTTCTGCAATCTGTAAAGGAGGAGTGGGCAAGCTTTGAGGCCCAATGACCACCTGTAGGCCTGGTGGCAGATCTGGGGCCACAGATATGCATACTCCACACCACATGCATCAGCAATCCATTCCTGTACACTGAAATTTAGGGATTACTGTTTATCTGCTGCTATTAGCAGAGGAGGAACAGTGATCTTGGTGACTCTGTGATTCCAAGAGGGGGTAAGACGTGGAACTCTCCCATGCCACAGCAACTCCCATAGGACTTCCTACTTCCCCATCTCTAACAGAAGCAGCAGTTTCAGCAGTATTAAACTCACTGAGAGCAAGGAAGGATCTCCCATACTCTTTACATTCCCCAACAAGTTCACTGTCCACCAGGAATAGCAACAAATAGCATTCTTTTTTTCTGACAGCTACAGTAGATGTTTAATTGGTTGTAAAGGAAAAGAGGCTTGTGGTTGTTGTGGGTTTTTTTGGGCTCTTTGGCCATGTTCTGAAGGTTGTTCTTCCTAACATTTCGCCAGTCTCTGTGGCGGGCATCTTCAGAGGTCAAGAGTAGCACTCTGTGCTCTGGTGCAATTTGTTTGGGAGTTGAGTATTTATAGCTGTGGGATCAGCTTTTTTAGGAGATGGGTGATTATGGTCATCATGTGTTTTTGTTGTGAGTGTATTGTTGTGATAAGGAGGAGAGATTATCTGTCACTGTGATTGATGGGTGTCATTAGCTGGTCTTCTTTGTGTAGTGATCCCCGGTCCTTGTGGCTGGATAGAGTTCGTTGACCTTTTGCAGGCTGTATTTTTCAATGCTGGGAGCCGAGCTTTGTTCCTAGACTTGTAAGTTGCCACTGGAGTGATCTGATACCGTCACAGCATTCAGTTGTCAGTACTGTACCTGTTATATGCATAGTGGGTAAGAGGTACAGCCCCTGCTTACCGCAAACAATACAACACTGCGTAACACATCCAACTTAAATAAAATATTAAAACTCCTGTCTGGCATGAAAACAATTTTGAAAGGAAAGAAAGAATGGATATCTATGATGCATTTCATGATGATTAAGGTATCCATGTTCAGTAAAATTTACAAAGCTTATACATTTTAACATAATGCTCAAAGCAACACCATTTTTACAGAGAAAATTAGTATTTGTTTTTTCATAGATGTACATCAGGGAAAATCACTTGTGATGAGGAAAGTACCACAGGAGCATACCTAAATCTAAACAATTAAAATGTGTTATAAAAAAAATTATGTGACTCATCAGAGAATCCCTATAAATGATTATAGTCCATAACAGCATGGGTGGACAATACTTTTTGATATAATAAATTAGTGTAAATCTACCATGTGAATGATATCTGCAGTCATTGATTTTTAAATGAGAACTCTTGGGCTAGTTGGGAATAAACTAAGAAACAGAAAATTTAGTTTTTACTTATTTGTTGAGAGAACCTGGGCCATTTCAGTTCACCTTCTTTTCACATGTGACACAGATGATCGGGTTGGCTACATATTGTATGCAGTTCCATTATGTGAATTTCAGTATGAGCAAATTATAATTTGTATAGATGAAACCACAGTAACATGACAAAGTCTAATTTATCCTTTATTAAGTATGTGCTAGAGTATTCCATGCCTGCAGGTCACCTAGATTAACATAAAAGGACAGTTAGCACTACAGTTACAACTGACTGGATGATCTCAGTCTTATAATTGTTGAAGCAGAACAGCTTATTGTTCACACATGCCCTTGCCCTAGAAAGTTACAACATTTTAAAAAGAAAGCTGTTTGAAATTATTGGCTGCTCAGTTTCAGTCTCTTCCTCCTTTCTGGAAACAAAAAGTGGGTGAAATTTAAGGCTATTTAAGGGTCTAGGGCAGCCTTTCCCAATTTGATGCCTTTCAAATATGTTGGGTCACAAATTTCAATCCCAACCTACAATAGCAGGATCACTGTGTTAACAAGGCTTTCAACCCATCTGATGGTTGTTTCTGTCCCAATACAAGCATTAGGATAAGTGATCCCAGTAGCAGCAAGATTATTCAGAGGGAAGAACCATGGAGTCTCTCTGATGCTCCTAGTGTCGCAATGCCTCTAAAAGCAATATTCTCCTGACAGCCAGGTAAGTAGCATGCTAGAAAGGAAAGCATGCAGGTTGTCCCAAGAGCAGTCAAATACCATCTACACGTGCTGTTCACTCCTGCCTATCAGAGGAGAACGGTCACCTGCTGTGTAGTTAAGAACACTTGGAAGTCACCAAGACAGAGAAGGTTCTAAGACTGCCAGAAGCATATACAACTCAGGCAATCCTGGACTCCATTAGTAGTACTGTATCAATTTGTGATGCTGCTCACACAAATGAGCTTCAGTATCTTTTATTTCTACAAGTTGTGCTGACCCTCATCAACAAACATATATACTCTAGGCTCTAGAGCTTATTCAGCTTGTGCGGTTTAGGGAACTGTGAAGTCATCTTGAATGTTAGTTACAAGCTGCAAATGAAAGAAAATACAAAATCCTGTTCAATCTAACATCTGTTTTGAAAGAGACTACTTCCCATATTTCCAGCTTTGTAGTAATTAGAAAGTTCATTTTTAAAAAGATGTGTTCACTTTTTCCTACATGAAACTCAGAGCTTGTAAATAGTGTGGTCATTTGCAGGCAGATGCGGTTTGGCTATAAATGAAAACTAATCGCATTTAATTCACATATTTGACAAGTTGCCATGTCAAATAGGTGGATTAAGCCAAAGACTTCACTTTTGCAACAATGATGCTTAGTACTGTACATATACTTCACAATATGACATGGTTCTCATTTCAAATACACATTCAGGATTCTTCCCTGCAATTTAATGTAGCTGTTAAAAATAATTAGGAAAAGCTAGTGCCTTGTAAGCCTCCAGAGTTTAAATTCTCTGGTAATACTTCTGCTATCCTGAAGCTGGAGAAACACAAAGCAATTCTTTGAGTTCTCAACTAGTGTAAGAACCCCAGAATGATCTGATTATATGTAACAAGAGTAGCAGAACATAAACAGTATTCCATTTATAGATTAATAGGCATTAATTTACTTGCATACTAAATAGTATACATCTGCAAACTATTTATTGTTTTTAGCTTTAAATATTGTCTTTTAATGCTGCAAACTGCCTTTGCATACTCATTGTTTTTAGCTTTACATATTTTCTTTTTAAGGAGAAACACGTGGGGCATAAATAAATAAATAAATAAATAAATAAATAAATGAATGAATGAATGAATGAATGAATGAATGAATGAATGAATGTCACAATTTTTATAAAGAATTACTGGTCTTTTTAGTCCATGAAAGATCATGCCATAATAAAGGCTGTTAGACCTTACATGTTAACGTTTAAAAAATAATAATAATAATAATACTGTCTTATACTATAACAGCTGGGTAAAAGAAGATTTTAAATAAAACCTTTTCCCCTCTGATGCTAGATGCAAAGAATTCAATATAAAGTATTCTTCAGTGGTAGATTCAGCGCAGGTTAAGCCTTTAACCTGTTGTCTGCTCTTTTGCTCCCAAAGTGTTAACTGTTTTGTTTCCTCAAGTGGTGTCACATGTCTTACTAATTTCATAGTGTTATTAAAGTTGTAGCTATAGACAGATTGAATTTTTTTTTTGCTAAACTGCTGAAGTGATGGCACAAGTTATATACATGGGTCCACAGTTAGCTCAGGGCCCAAGGGGAGAAGCTTCACCGGTTGGACACAGTCTGCCCTTGCCTTTGTCCAATTGACTCTAAACACTTTACACACCAAATGTTTTAACAATCCATTCTATACAAAATGCAGCCCAAACACACTGAATAGGGATTCCTGGCTCAAGTATTTTCATGATTAAATAAAGAAATGTGTGCATGTGCATATGCAAGCCAAAACCTATCTGGGAGGGGGAGCATACACTGGTTATATTGACCCTCCAAACACATACAGTATAAATTTTTCCTACAGTGCATTTTATATACATGCAGCTTAACATCATCTGTGGTAGGCAGAATGCAAAACAGATTTCCCCAGAACATATCTGCAGTACCAGAATAGCAATATTAAAACATTTTGCTACTACTGGGAAAAGTTCCCATGTTAGAGGCATATAAAGAGAAATTTAAAGCCAATGGCTTAGATCCAGATTTCCCATGAGGAAAACTCAATTCGCATTTTGCTCCCATAGTATTCTCCTGATTCTGTGGGGCTAGCTTTTTACATGGGTTTAGCAAACACAATTACCATTGCAAATATTTGGAATTTTAAATCAAGTAACAAAAGCCACAATAACAGTAATACAAGCACAGTCCAAATGGGATACTATACAAATATATGCCCTCTGAATTCTATGCGCCAATGAAGTGCTAGAGCAGAAGTCCTTGTAGAAAAGTCCAGCAGTCTCTTTAATCTAAAAAGAAATACATCCTCCTTTCTCAGTTTTCTTTTGTAAAATGATCTGATGATACATAGCTCCATAGGAAAAGCTGACAAAACACCAAGGAAGGTACAGTGGGATCTTGACTTGAGAACTTAATCCGTATTGGAAGGCGGTTCTCAAGTCAAAAAGTTCGCAGGTCAAATCTGCATTTCCCATAGGAATGCATTGAAAACCATTTAATCCGTATCTGCTCTTTTCCGTCCATAGAAACTAATGGGAAGCTGCTATTCCGCCTTCAACCACTAGAGGGGGATATTTTGTTTCTTTTTTTCTTAGGTCAAGAAAGGTTCAGGGAAGGCAGGGAAAATACAGTCCAGGCAGTCTGAAGACTCCCAATCCACTCTCTAAATGCTGGGAGGAGTGAGGAAGCAGACAGGCACCCTTTTCACTGGCCAACAGTTAACTGAAAGTTCAAATTTTGCACTTTCCCTGCCTCCCATGTGGTTTTTTTCAGTTTTTTTTCAGTTCGTAACTCAAATCTAAGTATGTAAGTCAAGTCAATATTTTCCTATGAGAGCAGTTCGTAAGTCAAAATGTTCGTAACTCGGGCCGTTCATAAGTCAAGACCCCACTGTACAAAACAGTACCACCACAAAGAATGTGCCCCTGCATTGCCCTTTTGCAGACATGTTTACCATCTGTTACCTAAATCAAGGTGATAAGGGCCTAATTCCTGCTCCCAGAGAACAGAAGCATTCTCTCTTTCTCTCTCTCAAAACAGAAACTGTGCACAGTCTCATCCTAAGTTTTTCCCCCCACTAAAGAAAGCAGGGAAGTTCATTCCCAACCTCTTCTTCCCATTGAAAATCTGTCCCAGCCATTGGTGTGCTGTGTAGCCAAGAAGAATTCTTCTCTTCCTCCAGTGAAAGCCTCCTCTACACTGTAGCTCCTTCCACAAATGGAAGAACAATTCTGAATGCGACCCAGTGTTTTGCTGACAGCAACCTTTTAGGCCCAAACAGATCAAAATGGAGTCTGAAGCCAGGTCAACATGCCAGTCTCATACTTCATCTCATCCGAGTACTTTCAAACTGTCATAACACATTGAGCAATAATATAATGTACCAATTGTTTGACTCTTCTGAGGTGAAGATAACCAGATCAGAATACAAGAAAAGCAGGTTATGACACCACCCTCTTCCATAGTTTGCCATGTTCTCAAATTATTCTACTTCAACATTTCAGATTAAGAGATACTTATGAAAATCACTTTCCCTGAGGAATTCTATTCCCAAACAAACCATTTCCCAAGAATGACCTTAGGAAATGTGTACCTAAATTCTGTACTCAAATATAACATGTAAGAACTACTCAAAAATAATGACTTCCTCACAAACAACAAAAGGACAAACTTTCCCATGGAAATATAGCACTTCTTGACAGAATCTAGTCACACAACATGTCATTAGTATCAAAGGAGAGAACTAGGCTGTGTTGTCATTCCAGTTTTTTAAAAAAAATAAGGAATGTGCTCAGCATTAATACCTTTTATCTTAATCAGAACTCTCAAGTAGTTGGAGGTCACATTCATCTCCCTCCTTCCTCTCAACTGAAGTGAAATCCCAAGAATGCAGCTATGGGTTCTTGTTTACATTCCCACCCTCCATGTATCCTGGAAACCGGATCAGCCTGTCACATTCCACTAAGCCAATACTATATAAACCAAGAGCCCTTGTAGTGCATGAGCAGAAGCATAACTACCTGATTATCAAACCTACCACCACAAAATCCAAAGCTTATGAAATAAGTGAACTGCCTGCAGAATTGGCAAAGAGAATATGAAGGGGAAGGGAGCATATTAGCAGATTGTTTCAGAATAAGCTTTCTTAGACTACAGCCTACATTTAGCAGGGTTATAGGCCACAAATAACCCTGTTACTCTTTAAGATAACATCCTTTGCTGGGTTTGCTGCAACAGGCTAGCCTTCTGTGGAATCCCTGCCATAGGCAGCTCGCAAGTGTGTTTCAAAGAAGGATGGCTGACTCTAAAAGTACATTTCCAACGTTTCTGTTATTTTATTCTTGATGGCTAAACAAAACACTGAAATACATACACATATTATACTATAAATGGGGAAGATGGGGGAATCATGAAATTGTTTCTCCTGTATTCTAATGAAATCCAGGTACAGAAAAAAGCACATGTTAAAAAGAGTTTTAACACAGAATAACATGCTACTTTTCTTTGTCTTATGCTCTTTTTAAGCAGCAAGTCCTCATCTGTCACAATATGAAGTTGGACTGTCTAGAAGAGACATTTACTGTGTACTGTACACTGTAAATTACAATAAATGTAATTTACACAGTAAATTATGTTTACTGTGTAAATTAGGGTGGATAGAAATCAATTATTTTTTTAAAAAAATTAAATTACAATTTAAATGAAATAAATCAATTTTAAAATTTAAATCATCAAAAAAAATCTATTTTTAAAAATCAAATCCTTCCTGATATAAACAGAACGCATGCAAGCCCCAAACATCTTTCCTGTCTCCCCAAACAGATGTCAGGAAGAGCAAGGCACTAGTTCCCAAATGTGTCCACGAAGTTGAAAACACATTCAATGTCACTTCTCCTATGCGGTGGTTACAAAGCCATCCATTTCAGTTCAGCTAGACTCTATAAGAAGAAATACTGAAAGCCAGAATAAATTAAAACAGAGGAAATAAAATGCTTATTTACCCTCCATTTTTCCAGTATAACTGCAGAAAGCAACAAGTTCATATTGAGCTGAACTCCAAAGCATGACTTGAGAGACAGATAGACAGAGAGAGAGAGAGAATGCATCTCCACACTTGATAACATGTTGATTATAAGGAGATAAAAGCTTGAGTTGGGTAATGGGCCCATTTTTTAAAAAATAGTTTCATTAAAATGTCACTTAAGCAGTATGGCTTGACTATTTATCTTAACAGGCAACCAGTGATGATAAACTTCAACCAGTATATGTCAAAATATACCGCTTCCTCTGCCTTGTTCAGGGCTGGGGCATGCAACAAAGCATACAACTGAGCAATGATGGAAGGATACAGTTTTAAAAGCAGAACAATATGCACTCTCTCTATCTGATAAAACCAGAGACAGCACCAGCTTTGAAAAATACAAAAATGAAACCCACTGGCCACCATTTTATAGCTGTGCTAAGATCTCCAGATTATGTTCTGACCATCTTGGACAAAGATTACAGCAGAAGGGACGTTATCCAGTCTTGCTCTCATTCAGGCAATTAATCAGGAGGAACATAATCCAATCTCAACTCCCTAGAGATTCTACGGCAGCACAGAGGGAAGCCTCTTGTCACTATGGCAGCAGCACCAGCCAACAGGCAGCTAAGAAGAGCATCCCCATCTGGCATTCACTTACGTATTTATCAGACCATCTCATGTGTAGGAAAGTCAACCTTCAGAAATGCTGTTTTCTTTGAGATTCTTTGCCCCACCCCCATTGGCTTCACTCCTTTTTGCATGCCTGATTCGCAATGGGAATGCAGCAGAGACCTTTGTGAAGTTAGGACATTGTTTTTTAGCATAATGAAGCTAGTGTGCTCTCTTTGACTATACGGCTCCCATGAAACCTAATGATGTGTTGAGTGCTACTCTAACATATACACTCCCAATTAATTCAGATCATCAAGAAATAACAGAACCTACAAAATGTAGAGTTATATGACTGAGTGCTTCTCTGCCTAGTTTGCATGTTTTCCAATTGGAAACGTTCCTATGAAAAGATCAAAGAAAATTTTACTTTTGAAAACCTTTACAGTTCTTTAAGATGTTAAAGGCACAAATATTTAAACACAATACTACTTCTAAAGACTTAACTTTAAACCTGCTTTGTAAATACTAAGCAATCAAACACCTGCTCTGCAGTATTCTCTTTGGCAACAGATGGACATGAAATCTTTAAGAATCTATTAAGAACTCAGCACTTAGTGAATAATAGAAAAACTTTTTCTAATAGGATGCTCACAGTTTTATTCATAGCAACACTATTGACGTTTACATATATAAAAAACTAAAAATACTATTTATGAAATAATAAACTACAATTTTTACATAGGAGATTAACCGTGAAATAACCCAGCAGGATTCTGTCCTTTGAATTAGGGCAGTATGTACTAGAAAAACACTTATAATTGATTTCTAAGTCTTTGTTCAGCTTGAACACAAGGAGATTAGGTGATGTCATTTTTAAGGGGTTTAAGTGGCAGCCCAGCATATCTAGTATATATAAGGCAAACAACCTGTTAGAAAAGCATTTAACAAATCCCTCACAGAATTCTACTCCTAGACTATCCTTTGGACATAAACATTTAAATCTACAATCCTCCCAGCTAAGGCTGAAACAATGGTCCACCTTCAGTTCCAACAGAAAAAGGTTATTCTAGACATAGAGAAGACCAAACTACCACATTGGAGAATAAACATTAACGTTTCAAGAATTTAAGGGTCAAAGAACAATAGCATACCTATTGCCAAGGGAGACAAACATTTTTCACATTCCTTACAGTTACTTGTAGTCATAAATAACTAATATTTAACCACAGAGAATGTCACTTTGACCTCACAGGGAATGACTTAGTTAGTTCTTTTAGGCAGAGTTCAGGGTCAGCCCTGCATGCTAGTTTTCCCTGCCGTTCTTCCAACTTCTGCCCTAACTTCAAATCTATCCAACTAACCATGATCAAAGCATCTTTTACCAGAATGTGCAAAAGGGCATTGCCATGTATCTTGTTTTTCAATGCTAGTTTACATTCTGTATCCCAACCGCTACAGTCTTGTTCAAAACATGCAAGAGTTTTCTTATAGAACTGAATGAAATCTTGTGTTACATGAAAGACTTCTAAGCCATAAAATCTTAAACATTCAAATGTTAGAAGAAGAGGGCACCACTGCAATGAAGGAAGCTCTCTGTATGGTCATCTGCCTGACCTATCAGGTCTTCTCAGGCCTGGCTCCTCCATGTAGCAAGCCTGAGAGAGGCCCAAAAGTCATCTACTACAGGTGCTATCTTTCCTCTGCGTTCTTTCTTCAAGGTCAAACATGTCCATTTCTTTCAGTCTTTCCTCATAGGGCTAATTTCCAGTTGATCATCCTTGTTGCCCTCCTCTGAACTTGTTCTCATTTGTCAGTCTTCCTGAAGTGTGATGTCCAGAACTGGACAAAGTGTTCGAGATGAGGCCTAATAGAGGGGGACTACATATTACTTCACAAGATTTGGAGGCTATACTTCTGTTAATGCATCCTAAAACAGCATTTGTCTTTTTTGCAGCCACATCACACTGTTGGCCCATATTTAGTTTGTGATCTACAACAATTTCAAGATCTTTCTCTATCCAGGTATTACTGAACCAAGTATCCCCCATCTTGTAACTGTGTGTTTGGGTTTTCTCCTGCTAGGTGTAGAACTTTGCACCTATCCTTGTTAGATTTCTCTCTATTGTTTTCAACCTATGTTGTCTAGAGGGGCGGGGTAAAAAATCGAATAAATAAATAAAATACTGCTCAAGCCCATCAATATCTTTTTTAATTTTGCTTCTGTTTCACAGTATTCCACCCAATTTTTAGCAATCTCACATAGTTTTATGTCAATCTGCAAATCTGATAAGCATTCCCTGCAGTCCCTCATCCAAGTCGTAATGAAAATGTTGAAGAAGAGCCCTGGGCCCGGAACTGAGCCTTGTAACACATCACTTGTTACCTCCTCCTAGTTTGAGAAGGAGCTATTGATAAGCACTCTCTGAGTACAATTCTGTAACCAACTACAGTGGGGTCTTGACTTGAGAACTTAATCCGTATTGGGAGGCGGTTCTCAAGTCAAAAAGTTCTCAGGTCAAATCTGCATTTCCCATAGGAATGCATTGAAAACCATTTGATCCGTATCTGCTCTTTTCCGTCCATAGAAACTAATGGGAAGCTGCTATTCCGCCTTCGACCACTAGAGGGGGATATTTTGTTTCTTTTTTTCTTAAGTCAAGAAAGGTTCAGGGAAGGCAGGGAAAATACAGTCCAGGCAGTACCAGGCAGTCCGAAGACTGTCTCCCAATCCACTCTCTAAACGCTGGGAGGAGTGAGGAAGCAGACAGGCACCCTTTTCACTGGCCAACAGTTAACTGAAAGTTCACATTTTGCACTTTCCCTGCCTCCCACGTGGTTTTTTTTCAGTTCGTAACTCAAATCTAAGTATGTAAGTCAAGTCAATATTTTCCTATGAGAGTGGTTCTTAAGTCAAAATGTTCTTAACTCGAGCCGTTCTTAAGTCAAGACCCCACTGTATGTATCCACCTGATAGTTGTTCTATCAGGTGGATACATAGCAAGTTTTTAGCTTGCTAATCAGAACATCATGGAGAGCTTTGTGAAAAGCTTTGCTGAAGTCTAAATATATTATGTCTACAGAATTCCCACCATCTACCATCGAATTACTCTGGCCTGCTGTTGCAAACCAACAAACTTCAGTGAGGCCTGCCTTCATAGTTCCTGGCCAAAGTCACCTTCATCTTGTCTTTACAAAGGTCAGTTCAGATTATCAGTGGAGTCTAGTGGTTAAACTTCTCCTGGGATCATGTCACTCTAAATGATGGGGGGGGGGTTGTGTGTGGGTATGGGTGTGGCTGGATGCACGCACTCGGCACCACAAGCAAACCTCACTTGTACACAGGTTGGGCTGATTTTTTCTCCTTGTTGCATTACTTTTCTGTTTATAAGGCATTAGCTTCAAACATGCATTTCCTCCTTAGCAGCATCCTCAAGCAGCATACTGTATTTAAAGAAGAAACTTTCCTTGCTACTCAGTTCTGATCTTGTAATATGGCCATTTGGAGGTAAAGCAACTGAGCAATGGTTATACAATGATCGCGTAAAAATAGGCTGCCAGCTCCTGCAACATCACTCAGTTTCTCCTAGGCTTTATGTGATTATTCACATGTGCCACAACTGGTGTGATCAGACAGGCATTTGTTTCACTTTTGATCTGTTTTGGGGACAGGCTTCTTTTTGTCAGCAATCAGACAACCTAATTGCTACAACAGATCAGTCTATCTTCTGAGCCTTTCTATTAATGGGCTCAGTAGATAGGCTACCACCTTCTGGGTCCTTGTCATGAGATACTTTAAAAAGTTTAAACTTCCTCCCAGAAGCAGCAGCAGAGCAGATGGAGGAAGTAGAGGAAAATTTGTGTGTGTGTGTGTTTCATTAGAGAAGTGGACCAAATAGGGTTGCTTGAGGTGCATATTCCCTAGGATCACACCAAATGGCACACTGCATCCCTACCCAGCCTTGCACAAGCATTTGTCTGATCCAGCTCATTCCAATTGAGCTCATGTAGGCAAGCCTTAAGGCTAAGGAAGTGCCTTACATTGCTGTTTAAAAACCAAACCAAACCAAACCAAAACACTGTACTGGCAACAAATGCCTGGGTCAAGAAAACTAAATAGTGTGATCCAAATTAAGAGAACTTGCATATTGGTTAAATTATATTTCATCAAACCGCAAAGAGAGGCAAGGGCCTACACAGACATTTGTCATTCTGGCTCCTTTGATTCAAGCAGGTATTGGCCATACATTTTCAAGATACAGCTGCACAAAGAATGCAGCTATGATGTTGTGCAATACAGCAAACCAGCATTCTATAAGACAATTCTAAAAATGTGGGAAGCCTAAACAAAAATTTGCAACTTTTAAATTTCACTGGAAGTTTGAGTGAGAAGTGGTTAACTAATGAACAGAGGAGTCAGATTGTGGAATTTTCCAGCTTGGGTCTGTTTGTGAATGGTAGAGAATACAAGACACTATCCTGTACACCAGTGGTTCCCAACCCTGGGTCACAGATGTTCTTGGACAGCAGCTCCCAGAAGCCCTTGACAGCACAGCTAGTAGTGAAGACGTCTGGTAGTTTTTGTCCAAGAAAATCTGAGGACCCTAAGTTGGGAACCACTGACCATCCTGGCTACTGACATTGGTGTTGTCAATATTCAAGCTGCCCTTTGCTAAATAAAGTTTGGCATCCTTTGTCTTGCTGGCTACATGGGCATGATAATACACAGCACAAGAGAGGAAAAAGAGATTCTTGAGATATCACATTTTCAACTAATATCAAAATCACTACTTATATAGCACAGTTGTGGAATACACACAGCTGTACAGCTTTGACTCAGTCAATATACAGGTGCTCATCACTAGTTTCAGACAAAAAATATGTTCAGGAAACCCATGCCTGGGAGGGCTGCCAACCTTTCCTGGAGTCACCTCTATTCATCAACACAGACAACTTTTGAAGCTGCCTGCCTACATCTGATGTATCCTCGATACCATCTGTTCATGTGCTTTCTGACGCTATTAGTGATAGATGTCATTGTCAAAGCTGGAGTATCTCTCTCTCTCTCTCTCTCTCTATTGCATGCTGCCAAGGTCAGTGTCCAGGGGCAGGCCCCAATTGCTTTTTTTGCCTGCAGCCCCATCCATCTATGCAGTCATGACCAACCCCTACTTTCCTTACAGATCCTGTGGACAAAGTATTTATACATACACACACACACACTCCAGTACTTATGTTGCTTATATGATACAAAAATTTTTTTACAGTAAAATGCTGAACTGCTAAACTCGTTCAGAATTTTGCAATTTTTATCACTGCAGAAAAAAAATCCTGTAGCATTTTTCCTGACTAATGAGCTACAACATATATCAGTTTACTAAAGAAATGAAGGACAATCTCTAGGATGACTTATAACTGGGGCTAAAAATGTAGAAAACCAGCAGCTGGTTTGATACAAAGCCTGTCTGAAGCAAAAATGAGCACTAATGCACTACAATTAATCACGTTACAAATAAAGTTGTATTTTCTAACATAACATGGCTATTAAGCCGATATTCAGCTGAACTGGAGTTTTTTTACAATTTGTGTTCTTCCAGTGATAAGATAATCAGGTAGGGGAGTGTGCAAGGAAAGAAAGCTGTTGCCATTGAATGGATCATCAATGAACTACCTGACAAAAATAGCTTATTTCTCTTTCTACTTCCATGTCTGCACTGCCCAACCTAACAAAGAATCTTAAACTTAATACAGAGTATGAGTAACAAGATGAGATTGTAAGGGAGAGAGCAATGGAAAGCAAGAGAAGAGATTTTGGTTGGGTAAGTAAGAAATGGGATTTGAAATATTCTTGCAGCTATTTTCTTCTCTCCAATACTCAAAACAAGGGCAAGGGAAGGAGTAAAATCATGAGTAGGATTTTTCAACTTCATTCTTGTACAGTAGAAATGTAATGTCAATGTAAAGTATCTTCTTTTCAAGTTAATGAGATATTTAGCTTTTTAACCAATAATTTACTGTGACCATTTTTGACTACTTTCCAACCTCTAGTTGAAAGGCTGCTTGTAAGAATTTACTGAAGTCTGTTTCAGGAGTTGAAAAATTCATCCACAAATTATAAATTTACCATTATTTGTATACACATATTATAGGCAACATATCCTGAAGACTTTAGAGATGGGGACGAATATAAAAACGGATCAGCTTTCTTGACGAAAATAGCCGATTCGTTAAATATTCATCCCTTGATATTTGTGGGTTCCAGACGAACCCCCCCCCCATGAATACAAAGGGATAAATATTTACCCGGTTTTATTCATCCTTTGTATTACAAAAAAACAAAACAAAAATAAAAAAACACCATTCTGCCTATCCGCTGCCAATCAGCTGACTGGCAGCAGATAGGCAGCCACCTCCCACAGCCACCAAACCCCACAGCCTACCCCCCAACTCTCTTCCTTTCCCTATCTTAGACCTCCCTCACCCCCACCGACACCTATATTTTCTTTCCTAGTGAAAGAAACAAGAAAAACATCATTCTGCCTACTGGCCGCCAATCAACTGATCAGCGATAGTTAGGAAGCCATCCCCCCAGCAACACAACCCCACAGCCTACCCCCATTCCCTTCCACAAACCCATAGCCTACCCCCACCTTAGCCCCCAACCCACCGACACCCCCTTACCTTAATGGCTACTGCCAAGGTCTTAAGGAAATCCAGGCTGCCTTTTGCAAAGATGGCAGCTGCAGCTTCCCTACTCTAAATGAAGCCGCAGCCGCCATTTTTTCAAAGTCAGTCTCCCTTTTTAGATGTCGTGGCTGGGAGGCCAGATGGAGACCTGGGCAGCAGCAATTAAGGTAAGGGGGTGTCAGTGGGGTTTGGGTGGGGGCTAAGGTAGAGGTGTGGGGGGTAGGCAGTTGGGGTAGCTGGCTGGCTGGGGGATAGTTGCCTATTGGCCGCCAAACAGCTGATCAGTGGCCGGTAGGCCGAATGGTGTTTCTGTTATTTTTTAATAGGAAGGGGGTGTCAGTGGAAGAGGGCTAAAGTAGGAAGAGGAAGAGGTGGGGGCAGGCTGTGGGGTTGGATGGCTGTGGGGGGCAGCTGCCTGATCAGCTGATCGGTGGCCGGTAGGCAGAATGATATTTTGGGTTTTTTTAAAATAGGAAGGGTGTGTGTATGCGTGTGTGTTTGTGTGTGTGTGTTAAATAACCCCTCCACAAATCGATGAATAACTTCATTATTTGTCGCTTCATGGGGCAACTTCGTGCTTCGTGAGTTGTCAACTTTTGAGGACTCACGAATCGGGACAGCTCACCAAAATGTTGAGTCATCCCCATCCCTACTTTATTCAGGCGTTAGGAATGCATATATGCTCATCATGGGTACAGGGGAGAACTCTAGTTCTACACTCTCCATTTCCTGGTTTCATCCTCCTCCTATATGTGGGCAGTTACAACTCTGGAGCTGTCCACATAAGTAGGTACACAATTCACATGTAAAGCCTGAGAAATAGCAGAGCTCTCCCTCCTCAAATTCACCCCATGTAGAATGACAACAAAACTGGAAGCAGAAGGGGTAGGCAAGAGCACTGCTTTCTACTCAGGTGCGTATACATGAATTCATAATGCCTGAATAGACCTATACTCTATGAATGGTAGTGGTCAAACCTAAATATGGGCAATATGAAAATGCAGAATTAAGGTCAAAGTGGGCTAAGAAACCATATACAACCATGCAGAGAATTATCACAATTATTGCCAAGATTTTATACTCTCCTTTTAAATGGGCTTATGTACCTATAACTCTGAAAACTGGTTGTTATTCTACCAAGTAAATCTTCAAAGAAATTACATATCAATCAGGAAGAAAGGAAGCTGCCTTATGCAAAATCAGATCACTGGCCCATCCAACCCAGCAGTGTCAAACCTGATTGGCAGCAGCTCTCTAAAGTTTCAGACAAGATTCTTTCCTAACCTTGTCTGAAGATCCCTAGTACTCCCTGGGAGTCTCCCATCCAAGGACTAACAAGGCCTAACCCTGCTAGGTTTTCATGTTCAGGTATATTCAGAGTGGTATGACTTAACAAGAAAGCTAACAGTGCTATTAACAACAATGCATATCTAACAGAAGTAAATTCTACTAAATTCAATTGCGCTAATATCTAGGAAAGTAGGAACTGGATTGCTATTAGAGATGGGCACGAACCACTGAATCAGCGGTTCATGCCAGCTTGTTTTTTGGCCAAACACATGTTCGGAGCTTCCCAGTTACACCTCCTCCAGTGGGCATCCACTCAGAGGAAGTGTCCTTGTTTCCCTGCCCACCTCCTCCAGGCACTGCCTATGAGTGGGTGCCCAATGGAGAAGACAAGGGCTGAGGGGTGCCGAACAGGCAAAATGGCACAAACTGCCAGTTCAGCAGTTCATGCCCATCTCTAATTGCAATCTAAATCACATAGCTCTGAAAACTGGTTGTGTGAAATCTCAGTAACTCTTGTACAGTGGCGCCTCGCTTAACGATGTTAATTGGTTCCCAAAAAAACATCGCTATGGGAAAACATCGCTAAGCAAAACACCATTTCCCATAGGAATGCATTGAAAACCGGATAATCCGTTCCAATGGGAACAGATTACCATCCTTAAGTGAAAATCGCCATAGGAAACATCGCTAAGCGAAACAATGTTTCACCCATTGGAATGCATTGAAGCCTATTCAATGCATTTCAATGGTTTTGACAGGTCCGTTTTCGCTATTTTTAAAGTGTCTTAAAATGTTCAAAAACTGTTTTAAATGCTTGGGATCATTAGTGCACCTTGTAAAACCTTTGCAAACTTAATTTGGCTTTGTTCTGACTCTTCGTTAATTTTTGGTATTTTTCTCCCCCATTGGAATGCATTGAACTGTAGGTTTGACAGCTGTCAACTTTAAAACAGTTTTTGAACATTTTAAGACACACTTAAAATAGCAAAAACGGACATCGCTAAGTGAAACAGGACCTAAACTGTCATCGCTAAGCGAGGCAAGGTCCCGAACATCGCTATGCGAAATTTCCCCATAGGGAACATCGCTAAACGGAGCGCAAAATCGCTCCAAAAACCTCATCGCTAAGCAAATACATTGTTAAAAGAGGCAATCGCTAAGCAAGGCACCACTGTATTTGTTGTTAAGTGCCGTCAAGTTGGAACCGACCTATAGCAACCCTAATGGGCCTTTCAAGGTAGGTGAGAAATCTAAGGAGTACTTTACCAGTTCCATATTCCCAGTGAGTTTCTCTGAATGAGCAAGATGAGAACTAAGTCACAACTAGAGTAAGTTTATTGAATCAATGGAATATACATAGATGTTACTCATCAACTTTTCATATATTTAATGGAATTATTCTAGTTGTAATTTAATACTGAATTTTAGCCAAAGGTTAAATATGATAGTTATGCTTTCATCAAATCTTCATTGATTCAATGGGCCCACTCCAAATGCAACTGAATACTGGATTTCAGCCAGAGGTTAAAAATCAAGAAAATTATCATTATCTCTCAAAATTAATGCTATTACAAACTTTTGCATTTTCCAAGTTATGAAAATTCTTGTGATTCATCTACTTGCTGCAGTTTGTCACCATCTTCATAACTACTGAGATTTCTTCTTTCCCCTTAATTACTTCAGGAGATCATCATCCCATACATTTTTCTGAGAAGAGGGAAGAAATATACAAGGGATCACATTTGATATGGATGTATTTTGCATATTTCCTCCCAAAGAGAAGCTGCTGAAAGATTCCAAATGGTCCATACTTTAACCATAGCTCTAGAAATGCTAAAAAGTACAGCTATATGCCTCGAACTCCAGCACAACAGTGGTGGAATTGGTGGAATTCTAGCACAAAAGTGTGTGTCCATCTTACAATATCAGGAAAATTTCAGTACCAATTAGAGCTACAAACAAATAACAAAATCAAGCACTTGTCCCTAATATTTCAAAGGCAGTTAGGCTTGCTTTTGTAAACGTTTGTTGTTTGATGGAATATGTATAACATTAAATATTGAGAAACATAGTTTTCTGTTTAAAAACAAAACTGAATCAAGAAATTTAGAATGTACCATAATTTAATGAAGAGCATATGTATGTATTTCATAGGAAACATAATTGTTCCTCAATATGTCTCCTCTTATAGTGATATATGTCTTACATATTTTCCGCCTGGATTACTGCAATGTGTTCTACATGGTTCTGCCTTTGAAGATTCTCCAGAAGCTTCAGATGGCTCAAAATGCTGCAGCCCCACTGCTGCCTGGTGCCAGCTATAGGGAGCTCCTCTATTGCAACAGCTTCAATGGCTGTCAGTCCATTTCCAGGCTCAATTCAAGTGCTGGTTATGATTAGACATAGAGGTATTCATATCTGTATATGACTACCCCCACACAGGTGGACATAAAGAAGGTTCAGCCCCTGGAGCCAGACTGTCCACTCACTTTCTGCTGCTGCCACAGGCTCCACGCTCCCTTCCCACTGCTCGGGAGCTCGCAGTCAGGTAGCCACTCCTGGCAGGAGGCAGGAGGATGAGCATCACTGCAAGGTTGAAGAGTGGCTTGCCGACTGCAAGCTCCGGAGCGATAGGAAGGGAGAGCGGAGCCCGCAGCAGCAGCAGAAGGTGAGTGGACAGTCTGGTCCCAGGGGACAGGCCCTTGTTATGTCCACCTGTGTGGGGGTATTTCTATACAAATACGAATACCCCCATGTCTAGTTAAGATCTATAAACCCATATATGGTTTTAGTCCAAGCTATCAGAAGGACCATCTCACCCTGTATGAGCTGTTCCCGCCTTCAGAGTCCTTTTCTCAGTGCCAACACCCTCACAGGTTCTTTTGGAAAGGACACAGGAGAGGCCTTTCTCTGTCACTGCTCCTAAGCTGTAGAATGCCCTCTTCCGGGTGCCAGTTTGGTCTTTTCTCTTTTGTCTGTTTGCTGGCAGCTAAAGCTTGTCTTTCTTAGGCGGGCTTTTAATTGATTTGGACAAGTATCATTCTAGGATGCTGCATGCACATTTTTACTGAACTGAATCGCATATGTTTAATTTTTTTTATGGTACTTGTTAATATTTTTACTTGTTTAGTTGCTTTTAACATTATATTTCCATGTATTTTAAATTGTGTTTACTATATTTGTTTTAATTGATTATGAGCTGGTTTGGGTCCCTCTATGGGAACTGCATGCACATAATGCATACGTGCATACGTGCATACGTGCATACGTGCATACGTGCATACGTGCATACCTACCTACCTACCTACCTACCTACCTACCTACCTACCTACCTACCTACCTACCTACCTACCTACCTACTCTAGGTCTGTAAGAGTTATGAAACAAAACAAGATTGTTACCTGGCTGTTTTTCCTTATTGGCTTACTTCTTATGCCAGGGAAACTGGAAAGCCTTTCATGTACAGGTTCTAAATATTGTACGCAGAGCTGCAAAACAGAGTGCACCATCTTCCTTTCTTTTTCTCAGGTTCAAAAAATGTGCTTCACCCTGCATTTCTGGCTGCTCAGTTTAGCTCAGGAACCAATGATTAACTTCAAGACAGATTCCTAGCAAGTTGATATCCATTGTATCATATCTTCTAAGCTACTTTCACGAGTAGCATCACTATCCCATTTTCCTGTTCTCAGCTGCCCTGCACTGCACCCTACAGTTCCCTGTTTAGACTGCCCTGGATCAATATAACCCCTTGTGCAGGGCCCACCTTCCACAAAAAACAAAACAAAACAAAAAACAAAAAAAACCTCTGACAGTACCCACCACTGTTGAATGCCCTCAGTTCTAAAATATTTAAGTATTTTGAATATTTTAAATTCAGACTTCTAATTGATCTTCTAATTGACCAGAAAGATCTGGATCTCCCGGACAACCCAGATAGTGTGGTTGCTGACCTTGAGCGAGACATCCTGGAGAGTGAAGTCAAGTGGGCCTTAGAAAGCATGGCTAACAACAAGGCCAGTGGAGGTGATGGCATTCTAGTTGAACTATTTAAAATCTTAAAAGATTATGCTGTTAAGGTGCTACACTCAATATGCCAGCGAGTTTGGAAAACTTAGCAGTGGCCAGAGGATTGGAAAAAATCAGTCTACATCCCAATCCCAAAGAAGGGCAGTGCCAAAGAATGCTCCAACTACCGGACAATTGCACTCACTTCACAAGCTAGCAAAGTTATGCTCAAAATCCTACAAGGTAGGCTTCAGCAGTATGTGGACCGAGAACTCTCAGAAGTATGAGCTAGATTTTGAAGGGGCAGAGGAACTTAGAGACCAAATTGCTAACATTCGCTGGATTATGAAGAAAGCCAGAGAGTTCCAGAAAAAACATCTACTATTGCTTCGTTGACTATGCAAAAGCCTTTGACTGTGTGGACCCACAACAAACTATGGCAAATTCTTAAATAAATGGGAGTACCTGACCACCTTATATGTCTCCTGAGAAATCTATACATGGGACAGGAAGCAACAGTTAGAACTGGATATGGAACAATTGATTGGTTCAAAATTGGGAAAGGATACGACAAGGCTGTATATTGTCCCCCTGCTTATTTAACTTATATGCAGAATACATCATGCGAAAGGCTGGACTGGAAGAATCCCAAACCAGATTAAGATTGTTAGAAGAAATATGAACAACCTCAAATAAGCAGATGATACCACTCTGATGGCAGAAAGTGAGAAGGAATTAAAGAATCTCTTAATGAGGGTGAAAGAGGAGAGTGCAAAAATGGTCTCAAACTCAAGATAAAAAAAACTAAGATCATGGCCACTGGTCCCATCACCTTCTGGCAAACAGAAGGATAAGATATGGAGGCAGTGACAGACTTTACTTTCTTGAGCTCCATGATCACTGCAGATGGTGACAGCAGCCACAAAATTAAAAGACACCTGCTTCTTGGGAGGAAAGCGATGAAAAATCTAGACAGAATCTTAAAAAGCAGAGACATCACCTTGCCAACAAAGGTCTGAATAGTCAAAGCTATGGTTTTTCCAGTAGCGATGCATGGAAGTGAGGGCGGGATCATAAAGAAGGCTGACCACCAAAGAATTGATGCTTTTGAATTGTGGTGCTGGAGGAGACTCTAGAGAGTCCCCAGGACTGCAAAGAGAACAAACCAATTCATTTTGAAGGAAATTAACCCTGAGTGGTCAGTGGAAGGACAGATCTTGAAGCTGAGAATCCAATACTTTGGCCATCTCACGAGAAGAGAAGACTCCCTGGAAAAGACACTGATGTTGGGAAAGAGGAGAAGGGGATGACAGAGGACGAGATGGGGGGACGACAACATGAATTTGACCCAACTCTGGGAGGCACTGGAAGACAGGAGAGCCTGGCATGCTCTGGTCCATGGGGTCATGAAGAACTGGACACGACTTAATGACTATGCAACAATAACAACAATTGATCTTCTATCTGCACTCTTTTCGCTTTGTACTATTGTTTTAATTTTTATCATTTTAAATCCTTTCAATCCACCTAGAAATGTTTCGAAACAAGGAAGTACATAATTTTAATATATAAAGATTGAGAATACCAAAGCATAAATATTCAGCAGCAATACTGGTAGATCAGACTTTTTGTTCTGAAATGCAAACACCACATGAAACAAATTTAAAATAGCCTCCAGGAAGACAGTACAGGAAGTTATATTCTCCAGCCATACATTCATCTGAGAAAACGTTAGATGATGCATATTATAGGAGGAAGTCCTACACAACTGTCCTTATCTCCCATCAACTGTCCACCAATGTACTGGACTGCAGGTAATTAAGGGGCAACCTCATAGTTTATCTCCTCTGCTTTAGACCTCTGCAGAGCTGATAGCAGGGATTGTTCAACTGCACATGCCTGGAGCTATGTCTTCCTTTTCTGGACAGCAATCAGGTGTCAAAGGAAACTTTGCATCCTTACTCTTCTAGCCTGATGATATCTGCAGACCTCCTAGCCACATACAGTCGGTGAAGGTACAACCCTATGAGAGAACATTCGCTGTAGCAAGTTTTGGCTCAGGCAGCACAGAATGCTGTGCTGGAAGCCTTCATGCTTCTTTGCAACCATTAAGTCAAACTCTTGGAACTCTGTAGCACCAAGACCACAGTGTCATTGAAAGTATGAGCACTAAAGGGGTAGAAAGACTTTACACACAAACACAAACCCCAAATTGGAAAGTTCTTCATTACTGATGTTTTCGTAAAAGATTTTATACAAACTATTTGGAAAAACGCATGTTGTGAACACTTGCAGGAGGTGCAGTAGTTAAACGACAGTTGACCCTCTGCTCAGGATTGAAGTTCAGTCTCAATGGGTTCAGGTAGCTTACTCAAGATTGAATCAGTCTTTCATCTTTCTGAGGTCAGTAAACTGAGTGTCCAGCCCACTGTGGGGGGCAATGTGTAGCCTGCATAATTAAATTGAAAGAAGCAGCCCAGAGACTGCCTTTAAGTGCTATGGGGTGATAGAGAAGAAGCACACTTTGCTTTTGCAGGTGTTTCCCCCCCCATAAAGGCAATATGTATTAACTCCCTAATAGATCTAAATGTCATATCATGGTTTTAGAAATAGATCTTGTCTGAAAGCACACAATTTATTTGTTCATTTTTTAAAAAAAACATACTCTTGATTACTTTCCATACTCAAACACTTGGTTTGCATCCCATCTGTCACTTAAATGTCAAACACTACATAAATATGTTGTTCCCTTTATCTCTTTTAGAGTTACAAAATTTCAGTTGCAAACATTGTCCACAAATTTACTCTGACCCTTGTTTGTAACTGGCAGTTAAACAATGCTTCCATGGAATGCAATTTACTAAACAAAATAAAAGTTTCCAAAGAAAGACACTGGGGAAAGACTGCAGTGAGAAGCACAAACAACAAATAGAACAGCACTGATTTGCAAATGAAAAACCAAAGTGTAAAGAAAAAATCTCAGAGATGTGGGGCATCACTCCACTGCTTTTGTTCCTTTTCCTGACTGCTCCCATTATTCTTTTCGCAGAAGTGGAGCTTATGCAGCTGCAGACCTTCCCAATCTGATGCCTGCTGTTGCCCTTTCTTGACTGGTAGTGAAGCAAAAACACCGAATTGCACTCATGTGAATCTTTTCTCCACATAAAGACATTAGTCAAAGAGAACTACTTTTCCAACTTTAGGAGAAGGATGAATTAAGTTTCTCCTAAATACTACCAGTACTCATTTCACCCCAGTCAACGAATGTTCTTTTATTGCAGTCAGAAAAAAACCCATCAAGATCAGTCTGGCAAGATGATTTAACTTTGATGGGGGGATGAGAGAATTTCAAAAGGTGTATGTGTGTCTGTTTATCTGTGTGTGTGTGTGTGTGTGTGTGTGTGTGTGTGTGTGTGTGTGTGTGTGTGTGTGTGTGTGTGTGTGTGAGAGAGAGAGAGAGAGAGAGAGAGAGAGAGAGAGAGAGAGAGAGAGAGAAGGAGGGAGGGAGAAGCAGATGGTAGGAAAGATCTTTTATTATAATTTTTATTAGCATTTTAATTTTTCAAGAACAGGAAAGTACATGTTTTATCATAGCCTCAAATGTGTTTAAGAATTTTTAAAAAACTTTTTGAAAAATGTGTTTTTAATATGAACAAGGGAAACACACTTTAAATCACGCTGAAGGGGATTTCAGATAAGCAATTATACTAAATCGGCACCTATTCCAGTTTTAATGCAACTAAGACAGTGTGTGTTTTTAAAATACGTAGGTAATACTTATAAAGCAGTTTAATATTTAAAGAGTAGGCATATTGAGGCAGAATACAGAAAAGACACCAAAAAAATCTTGCTAATCTCCTACAGAAGGGTACAGGGCTCCAATTATATATCCTTCATTTTCTAAGTTGATCCAAGAAACTGGTCAGTGTGCCAATGTTAACACATTTTAAGCACTCAACAACTTCACCATTGTACCCTAGATAGTTGCCAAAACTGATCTGAAGCAGGGAAGGAAGCCTGAAAAGCACCTAGGACTATATAAAATGTAAGCAATATTTATCCTCACATCAGAATTTATCTCTGTAACCATTAAGGTTACAGGATCTTTAAATAAAAACTTTCATTTCAAGACCCTTGGGGGTGCATATAAAGTAGAACACATTCTTTCCCTCTCTCTTCACCTCCCCTTGCCTTTATATCCCCACTTGCACAATTTCTACAAGCTGAGGAAAAGTTGCGGTAATTAATACAAGCTAAAACAAAAATTCCTCAGCATCACAGTTTTACTTAAAAACCGTGGCATCTTAACAAGAATGATGTAACAGATCAAGAGAATATGGATGTTCAACAGTTTCAAGATATGCCAGGGACTGGGTATACATCCAACTATACAAGCTCTGGAACCAGAACTATGTCAGTGATTCATCACACCCTTTGATTTCCTGTAATACAGATATATGAGCAATTCCACAGCTAAACCACTGCTTCAATAACGTATTTATGTCACCTTGGGTATAGTTTACATTTCCTGGTTAGATATCATTGCCACACAAGAACTACGCTACTCTCCTCTTCCTAGTATGCTCAAACTACAAATTCCATTAGTCCCAGCGAATCATTGGGAATGACTGCAGGCATAGCTTCTGGAGATGGCAGAATGCAGAATGTTGAATTACAGGAGTGTTAGCTGGCTAGAGATTGCTGCCTTGTCATGGTGAAGAGGCTTGAGTAATTCAGATAAGCTATGGGCTATGCCGTGCAGGGCCACCCAAGACAGACAGGTCACAATGGAGAGTTCGGCCTAAACACAATCCACCTGGAGCAGGAACTGGCAAGCCACTCCAGGATCTTTGCCAAGAAAACTCCATGAACAGAAACAGAAGGCTAAAAGATATGACACTCCCTCAGGTCGGAAGGCATCCAGCATGCTACTATGAAGAGCAGAGGACAAGTACATGTAGCGCCAGAACTAATGAAGTGGCTCTGAAAGGAGCCGAAAGGATGCTCAGCTGCAGACACGCCTGGAAGTGAAAGGAAAGTCTGACGTAGCAAAGAAAATACTGCATAGGAACCTGGAATGTAAGATCTATGAACCTTGGTAAGCTGGATGTGGTCAAACAGAAGATGGCAAGAATAAACATTGACATCCTGGGAGTCAGTAAACTAAAATGGATGGGAATGGGCGAATTCAAGGCAGACCTTTCAACATCACTGTAATCCAAGTTTATGCACCAACCACCGATGCTAAAGAGGCTGAAATTGACCAATTCTATGAAGGCTTACAACACCTTCTAGAACTGACAACAAAGAAAGATGTTCTTATTATAGGGGACTGGAATGCTAAAGTAGGGAGTCAAGAGACAAAGGGAACAACAGGTAAGTTTGGCCTTGGAGTTCAAAACGAAGCAGGGCAAAGGCTAATAGAGTTTTGTCAAGAGAACAAGCTGGTCATCGCAAACACTCTTTTCCAACAACACAAGAGGCAATTCTACACATGGACATTGATATTTGCAAAGTTTCTGGCCAGCAGAACAGATATTTGTACTGGGCCCTTGCAGAGCTAGAGAACCAACATCTGAGTGAGGAACGTTATGCTGAGAGCATTACAGCAGTACAGTAATTGTGAGTTTTGATTCAATTTGCTCACTACCTCCATGGATTCTGGAGGACTTAGGACTAACTATTTAAAACCTTAAAAGATGACGCTGTTAGGTGCTACACTCAATATGCCAGCAAGTTTGGAAAACTCAGTAGTGGCCAGAGGACTGGAAAAGATCAGTCTACATCCAATCCCAAAAAAGGACAGTGCCAAAGAATTCTCCAGCTACCATACAATTGCACTCATTTCACACGCTAGCAAGGTTATGCTCGAAATCATAAAGTAGGCTTCAGCAGTATGTGGACCAAGAACTCTCAGAAGTACAAGGATTTCGAAGGGGCAGAGGAACTAGAGACCAAATTGCTATGGCCCACATAGTCAGTAGCGATGTATGGAAGTGAGAGCTGGACCATAAAGAAGGTTGACCACCGAAGAATTCATGCTTTTGAATTGTGGTGCTGGAGGAGACACTTGAGGGTCCCCTGGACTGCAAGGAGAACAAACCTATCAGTTCTGAAGGAAATCAAGCCTGAGTGCTCACTGGAAGGACAGATCCTGAAGCTGAGGCTCCAATACTTTGGCCATCTCACAAGAAGAGAAGACTCTCTGGAAAAGACACTGATGTTGGGAAAGTGTGAAGGCAAGAGGAAAAGGGAACAACAGAGGATGAGATGCTTGGACAGTGTCGTCAAAGCTACCAACATGAATTTGACCAAACTTCGGGAGGCAGTGGAAGACAGTAGGGCCTGGTGTGCTCTGGTCCATGGGATCACGAGAGTTGGATATGACTTAACAACTAAACAACAACAAAGCTGGCTAGACACCATCTGTTTAAAGTTGAATTTTATTGCTAATGATTAATTGAAATCTGCTTCACCACAAATGCTTCACTGACAGCAAGGTCAAACAAATACTTGGAGGAATTATCATATAGATTGAACAATACTGTTAGGTCAGATAGATTACAGATGAGCATATTCAATACTACAACTGGAAAATCAACCCAGTGTTTAAAGAGACAAAGGAATTGTCCAGGAACTTTAATCATGTAAATGTGATATACAGCTTCATTTTATTACCCGGGTATAAAGAAGTTAAGAATCTCACCACTATTATCACGTATACACCTTTTACATATATGCAATATTCTATTTCAGGAGGAAATCAGTTCTGATGTTTTAAGAGAAAAAATGCACTAAGATATGCTGTCTCTGCCTGCTAGTTTCTGGCAAGCTACATTTAGAAGCATCTCAAGAATGAGGATATTTACCTTTTAGCCACTTTAACTAATAGCTGTCAACACTTCTATTTCCTTAGTCCAGAACAGCGGAATACAAGACTGGCTCAGTGTTCCAGAGCAAAACACGTGCCCACATTGTACACAGAAATAAATGACTATTTTCCAAAATACCTAAATATTAGACATTTAAATGAACATGACATACCATAAGAAGTTATATTAGTCTGCAGAAGCACATCCAGACAAAAAGGGGAAAAAAAAACAAATATGAGATGGCACCATGAAGACTAACTGATATATTTCAGTGGGAGCCTTCACAGATAAATCCACTTCGTCAACCACTGGGGACCATGAGGGAAGTCTTAACCTCTAAATATCACCATTGGTAATTCTATTCAATTCCACGGGAGCCTTGAGACCTTCCAGGGTGGGAGTAACTTGGAAATGTTTTATTTCAAAAAAGCTGCCATGGCTGATGATGTCATCAATCTTACACCGCATAACTCATGCAACTGCGTTTCAGCCAAATCACGTGTTAACAATATCTTGCAACAGGAACATTATATCCACCATTAAAAATTAATTTAGCAGTTTATCTTGAAAGATCCAACAATAAGAAATCTTGTCCACATGAAACTTGCATCAAACGAAGAAAAGGTAAACGAAAACTGAATTATCCTTAGCAGTAGCCTTCAACCAAGCATAATGTATCAGTCTTCATGCTCCTACTCCATGGACGACTACTCAAAGGAAAAATAATGACCCACCATTCCTGTTATTCCTTTGAGGCCCAGCATCAGAGGCAAGGGTCAGTGGCAGAGTTGTACCTATTCATATACTGTAATAGCTAAACATGAAGGAATTGGTTGTTCACCTTTGTACAAGCCAGGGTGGGCAACAGCCACCCTCCAAATGTTTTTGTACTACAACTCCCATAATTCCTCATCATTGGCAATGCAAGCTAGGAGAGACAGGAGTTGGGGAAGCAAAAACACATCCGGACAACCATTGATCTTAATCTCTGCTACAGACTAAAACTATCTTTTTCTAAATCAGCTTTCCTCTACCTGATGTCCTCTTGATGTTTTGGACTTCAGCAACACAGTTAAGGTTCAGGAATGCAAGTGGTTTGGAGGGGAGCAGGTTGAAGAAAACTGTTTGAAAGAAGTATGCAAACCTTAGGGACTGACACTCTAGCTTGCCTTTCCATTCAAGGAAGAAGTTCTAAACAACAGAGGCTCCTGTTGCTGAAGGAGCAAAAAAAGAAGGTGATTTTTTTCCTATTTTTTGCTGATTTGCTTTTCTTCTTGCAGCCTCCCACCACCACCACATCTCTATCGTCAGAAGGCATACTGGACTGCAAGAGGAAAAGAATAGATACTTTTCTAAGATCTAAGCCCATATGCATTCTGCCCAAGTTTTAATGAGTATCACTTGCAACATACCAGGCAGTGATTTGGCTGTAATACCTCATGGAATCCACTGCTGCAGCAGTGCTGTGTGAGGTGAAAACCATTTTTAGTAAGGCTTGGAGCACTCTCAAAAGTTCCCCTCTCCCAAGATTGACAAGGTATTCTGAAAGTCAGGTTAATGCATTTTAGTGCAACTATTCAGAACTGAAATTCTTCACTATCCTCTGTCAGTGTTCCTGTTCACAGAAATATTGCCTTTTAAGCATGGCAGTGTCATGCGGTGGGGAGGGGAGCTATATTCTAAATACACGCATGTGGTGCTCCTGAATTATTTACTAATCTTAAAAACAAAAAACATAACCTTCATGTTAACTTGTAATGTATTTTAGTTCCCTGCTCAACTCCAATTAAGCATAGGACAATTAAGACATTTAGATAGAGAAGCAATACTGAATTTATATGAAGTGAACAGAACTGTAAATAATACTCCCATCAATTCATTCATTTAATTACAAGCATATTCTATAAGCTCCTCTCCTTTCAAGGCCTAAACCCAAATGTCAGCCCCACCTAGAACAGTTGTTTTATATCAACACTTATGTAAGTTCCACTGCTGGGACTTTCAAACAAAAGATGAAAGCTCAACTCTCAGGCAAACACTGTTTAGGGACAACTCTACACCAGGAGTAGGCAGACTAGGACCTACAAATAGCTCACTGAAAATTTTAAAGTCTAATAGAAATGGGGGGATCCACTTACACTTGTACAACAAATGCTGCAAAATGGCTTTCTCCCATTATTCAGCTGCTATAATCCCCAATCTGAACTAAGTGAGATACAGTTCTATACTTATATAGGCAAGTCATCCCTGTGTATGGGTCATTAGGTGCCCCCTGTAACTGTTTCTACCTCATGAATAAACTTTACTCATTCATTGAGCACCTGGTTCTGGTTGCTGGACCCCAAGATTCTAGTAAAAAAGCAAAGCAAATCCCACAAGTTTGAAGCGTGCCATACACCTGCTAGACATGATACTTTTGCGTATACAAATCAGCCCAAGTTGTAATCTGTGCGTGAAAAGTGATTGATTAAATCCAGTTGCTCCCTCAAATCATATAAAATCAGGATGCAATAATCATTACAATGATTCCATGTGTGGTATAGTGGATAGAGTTCTCCATACTCTGGAGAACAGGGTTCAAATCCCCGCTCAGCCATGGAAACTCACTGGGGGAGTGGAACTGACAAAACTACTCCTTAAATAAATAACTCATCTTGAAAACCATATTAGGGTTGCTGTAAGTCGGTTCTGACTTGACGGCACAGAACACACACAATCATTGCAACAAATGGAACACAATTACATACTTGACCATGCACAAGGCGGAAATGTGGATGGGGTCACCATGAGGCAGAATTCAGTGATCCTGGGGCCAACAATTGTTGCCCATGTCCTGAATTGCCTATATTACTTTGAGGTCTCAGATTTGTTGGACTGCCCCATTAAGATAATGAAGTAAGAGCTGACTGCCAATCTAGAGGGCACGAGTGAGGAGGGAATGGTGTCTTGTTTGTCACATTACATGCCTTGAATCAGCTCTAGGTAAGGGGTAGATGCTTCCAAAACTGGCACTTCAAAAATTGTTTTGTAAAAGTTCCATAGTTAACTAAAGGAAATACAAGGTCTTATTCATAAAAGATAGTGAATCTAGAGCTCTTAGTTGCACATTTATTACCATTCATCTTGTTCTTCATCAAATCCCATACATCCTAAATTAATATATCTGATATTATCTGATGAACTATTTAAGACATTACAATCTAGACAGTCGTAATTATTTAATTCTACTGTATTTCAAATGTGGAACAAGAAGAAACAAATGTTTTTCACTCAAAATCCGTTCTGGCT